>NW_004567105.1:65971723-65973301 GCF_000260355.1 Condylura cristata | reverse complement strand
TGCGGGATGAAAAGCAACCTGGGTCATTTGGGATATTCAGCCCTAGAAACCTGCATACGAACAGGACATTTGTGGAATTCTGTAGCCACAGACAAAAAATGTACTCACTCTAAACATGAGTGGGGAGACCAGCATTCGCAGCTCCCCCGTGTGAGAAAATGGAGTTTGCACACACAGAGGCCACAGCAATGCGGCCCCACAGCTGACCGGCGACCATCAGTGCCTTCAGCCCAACTCCTAGGACTGAATCAGCAAGAGCAGGATGGCACTGCGTTCTATTTTCAGACTACAGACAGAGAGATACCAGCACTTCTGCCCAAAGAATTTTCAGAGGGATGCTGACCAAACAAAACAGCAGAGCAGGCCAGAGAAGTGAGAGGGTCTGGAAACCAGGGTGTAGAAGATGAGCAAAGAAACTATTTCAGAAGATGGAGGTGTTGAGGGCAGCGCTAGGGCTGTGGCATACAGATGTTTTGGGTGTTGTGTTACAGAAGAGGGGCTGGACACACTGTGACGCAAGTGAGAAAAGCTGAACCCCACTGTGGGAGTTCCAGGGAAGAGGTTACCATAGAAGGCATGTCTGTAGAGCCAATGTGAAGCCTTAAAGGCCCTGAGCTTCCCGAGGGGGGATATGCTCAATCAGAGCCCTTCAGAGCTCTAGGGTGGAAGAACTGGTGTCCTGCGGATGGAAGGGGGAGGCTGCATTTCCAGAATAAGCCAAGGAGAACCAGGAAGGCAATCCCTGAAGAATGAATGGATTCCTGGTATCAAACAACTAGATCACAGTCTTAGACAGGACAGACAAGCCATCTTCCTTGGTGCCCTGTCCCTTTTTTATTCTTTTTGAACTTGACATGCATAAAATGGACTTTTCTATATATAGTCCTGTGAATTTTAGCACATAACTCACAATTTCATCAACACTGTCACAATCACACTATGGAACAGTTCATCATCAACAACCAAAAATCCATTTAGCTTCCCTCTTTCTACCCTAGTAGTCACCAGTCCTTTCTCCATCCCTGTAGGCTTGTCATCCTGAGAATGTCAAATAAATGGACTCATACTGTATGTAGCCTTTTAGGGCTGCTTCTTGTAACACATCTGCACTCCTCCAGGTAGCTGCTGCATGCACTGATAGCCCAAACCCTTAAATAGAGATTATAAGGAACATACATGGACTGGCTGTTCCAGTTACTTTGAAAAAAAATTTTTTTGACCCTTCCTGATGGTGTGATGGGTTAGGACACAGCACTGCAAGCTTATGCCTTAGAATCTTCTAAATTTATATAGTCACATTATATCTGATATTTATAAAAATGGAATCTTGCTATAGAAATACAGTTGTACCACCACCTGACCCTACAATATCTTTTGTATCAATATACTTAGTTCTTTCATGTTATTTTAAGAACCTCACGGTAGCCTATTTTATAGAGGAACCACCTAATGATAAGCATTTATATTGTTTCCAAGTTTTTTTTTTATTAAAAAGTTTATTTTTACATCATTTTTTCACATTTTTTTTTTCATCTCAATTGTAATCCCCACGGGTTTCCCATCACCAAATCACCCCTG
>NW_004567105.1:65880155-65971258 GCF_000260355.1 Condylura cristata | reverse complement strand
ATTGTAAATTGTTTCCAAGTTTTAACTAACATACTGCATCAGTAAACATTTTTATTTATATAGCTTATGGATTTAAATCACTTGGAAAAAAAAAAGTCCTTCAAAGAAAGGGTCTTTATTGGAAATTATACTATGACCAATGATATTCTAGAGAATAAAACCACAGAAACATATATAATTATTAATACATAAGCATCAGAATTAAAGTTCCCTAAATTGCACCAACAAGATGTTTCAGGTTAATAGCACATTAACTGCCCTCACCTCCACAGGCCCAGGGGTTCCTAGAGATATAGCTAAATGTCTCCTCTGCAACTAAGCTGCTTCCTGCCACAGATGTTAAATCCTGCTATTGAGCTTCCTGGACTCAGTCCACTGGAGTCAACACTGGAGAGGTTAAAACTTGCCAGCACAAGAATACTCTGCATCCCTCTAATCCCTTCATACCTATTTTCTTCCTTGTTCCATTCAATTAATTTCTACCAGCTTATCTCCTCCCCCAAGAGTCTCAGGACTGATATTGCTTTCTCGAGGAAACTGACCTAGACTTACTTCTTCTTAAGAGTTTTAAAAATTATCTGAATTCTTAAGTACATCTGGACATTTGCCAAGGTAGCCATTGCTCACCCTGCTCACCAGTTACTCAGGCGACGCTTACCTACTAGTTCTTAAAGAAAAACCACAGTGATATTAGGTCGAACTACTCTCCTACTGTTCTATGGAATCATCCAGAAAGGAGCTCGGCAATCCCAGCTGAGTCCAGACAGATAAAGATGCTATAAGAATTACATGCATCGTCAAGGTGATGGGTTAGGGGTGACTCGTACAAAGCGAAGTCACAGACTGAGAGGCCTGTGCACCCCCAAGTTATCTCAACAAACCAAAGAACCCTTTGCCTCTCACACTTTGTCACTTAAAAGGCCTCTTAATGCCCATAACTTCACTTGGTCCTCACAGTAATTCCAGGCATCAGAGCTAAACCTTCAGAAACAGTCCAGCCATGACCACAGAAGTAGGCTGGGGTTCTGGGTGTTCACTAAGCCATCCTGGCATGCCCCTAGTGCCCACAGAGGTCAGAGAGCAAAGCAAGAAGGCCAAAAGGAGGGCAGCAGCAGTGGCCCGTCGCTAGCCTCTGCTACTCAGCACTTGGCTCTGCAGCCCAAAGACGGAAGGGTCTGCTCATTTCACTTACACATACACACCCTCCCTCATGAACACACCACAGCAGTCTCAGGTTCCCAACTCCTGGGTTCCCACCGAAGCTCCCTAATGGACTCTTCAGGAACAGCAGTCATTGGCTGAGAGAAGGGAGGTGCCCTAAACCAACTCAGCTATCAGTTAGCTCTGCAGGTCTGGTCTGCAACCATTCATTAGGGAGAGAGATCTAATTAGTCTGGACTGTGCCAGGAAAGGGAGTCTACCTGGGAGTGGGGCGCTCCTTTGGGCCAATGACCAAGGAAATGGCACAGCAGCAATGCATTGCCAGGGCCTCATCATGACAGCAGAAACACTTGGGCACCATCAGTCCCAACTGGACATGTGCTCCTGGGTTCCTGGCAGCTGGTCTCCTCCAAATATCGCAAGACATTGGACTGTGCTGCAGATAGTAACATGCACAGTCATAGAATAAAACCTGTTTAATATGAATTCCCTGTCTTTGTATACCTTGGGGTTGGAGGGAGTAGTAAAAACAGTGAGAAAAGTGTCTGCCTAAGGTTCCAGTGTTCTTGTTTCCTGTCCATATTCCCAACCCCAGAGGATTGAAAGTAACAGTGTCATTTAGGGTTCCTCATTTCTGTGTTTTCCAATATATTTCCTCAAGTATTTTACAGATTCAAGATAAGAAGGAATTTTTCTCTGCAAATATACTTCTGCCATATACTTCTTTCACTACTCCCAACACCTCTGCTAAAGTCACAGAATCTCGAAAGTTATGGGAGACAGTTTTTGGTTTTGGTGGCATTCCTTCCTATGGTTTCTCCAAACTGATGCTGTTTGTGTTTTCGAGATTTTCAATTTTCTCATTTTTATAGAGAGCTTTACATTTTTTATTGAGGTAGTTTTGGTTTATAGCACTGTGTTCTGGGGGGCAGGTTCACACTTCACAGGTTCGCCAGGCCGCCACCCACACCACCACTGCACCAGCAGTCTCCACAGCAAGTCCAATGGCCAGCTGCCTTGTATACATTTATTATGGTCTTACATGCTAGATCCTTCTCCTCACTTCAAAATAAAAAATTATACATATTACCACTGAAAAAGAGATGCTTTTTGTTAATAGGTGTAATTTTTTTTTTATAACTTAAAAATTCAGTTGGACTTCATGAGAGTTCCTTAAAAATTCAACTGATCTGTTTGACTGTGAGAAACTTCTGATTCTTGAACGCCTTATAAAGAGCAAATGATCAATGAGTGTTGTTAGTAGGAAATGAGTAGATGTGTGATTAGAAGACAATAACCCACAATTAACCTGGTATTAGGGTATGGTTTTATTTTCACTTCAATATCTCCCCTCTTCTTCTTTCTCTACGCTAAAACAAACAGCTTTTAGAAATGAAATGTGAAAATGTATATGTTGTATCAATTACAAGATCATAACCAGATGAAAGTACTGACTAGCAGATTTGCAAAACTCACCAGTCTTTATGAGGTACCAACTGGAAATCTAGAGTTTGGCAATGATAAGGCCTGCATTATGTGATACTTTGTGATGCTTCCAATAAGCCAGGGTTCCCCAGGCAAGAAGAAGAAATAAAGCACAAACCAACAAATCTTCCTTTCCATTTCAAAGCTGATCTATTCCCAGCGTACCTATTACAAAGTGGATCTGGACGCCAACACATTATTTGTGAATTCCAACCAAATATTAAATGATAGTCAGAAAATTTTGGATAATAGTCAAATCCAAGCAAGAACCAACTTGACAACTAATGATATTGGGTGCTACAAAAGGGCAATATTTAGAGCTCCCATGTTCTCAGTGACAGCCTTGGTCAGAAGCCAGAAGCCTCAGTGGCTCAATGGACTAAGCTTGCCTTGTGTTCTTGGAGAGCCAGGCAGGGTGGCCGGCAAGGTGAGAATGTTTCATGATCCCGTCTTTAAGAAGGCTGTCCTACCCCCTAAGCCAACTTAGCTAACCTTTCAAAATGTTTTCTAGTCACTTCATGTGGAACTTCTGAAATTTTTATTTCCAAGTAAAATATTATATATTAGATCCATAGGGCAGGATAATCACATACCTCTGGAGAACTTAGGTATGGTCACAGTAAATCCAGGCAATATGAGAAAGAATTTTCTCAAAGGTTCCATTGCAGACCGATTCTGAATCAGAATAAACTGCAAAGACATCATCCATTAACTGTTCTCGTTCAAATCAATGAATAGAATCATGTGGGTAGCTGTGGCCTGAGTAATTTCCGACTGCAAACTGAGGCCAGTGGGGGTTTTGGAAGTTGATGTCAGAACCCTAAACCCCACTGTTGCAGGCTCAGCAGGGGACTGATACACAGAAGGGCAGCAAAGGGCTCTTAGTTCCCACCAGAGTCTGTTCGCTACTGTGGTACTTTTTATATCTCTTAATGGAGTTGCACTGTAAACTGCTGAGAAATTAGTTCTGAAAATTTGGATACACAACCAGAATGGAGGGGACAGCGGACTAGCCTGGGCATCTGCTGGGGAAAGCGTGCGGTTGGATGTTAGGTGCCTGCACTCCTCACTCCTTGCCTTGGGGCCTGGTGTTTTTTCTAGCCCCAAAATCTCACATAGCTTCCTTAAGTATGATTAAGAGTAGTGCCATCTTGTGATAATCTTCATTATGCTTTATCTACAGTGGTTCTTGTTGTTTCCTTTTGCAATCAGTTTGAACTCAGATGCTGGTCTTTTCTTGTACTCACTATGAAGTACATAATGGAAGGCTGAGATGCAGGCTACTCAGGACAGGTTTAGTATAAAACCATGATTAATGAGCAACCCTGGCAGCACCTCAGAATCAGTGGGGAGCACTAAAAAGTCAGACTCCCAGGTGCCACAACTAGAAATTGCAGTGCAACAGGTCAGGACCGAAGTAGCTGGACCCTGGGCTGGCACCTGGGAACTGATCTAGGTGAAATACTTAGTGCCAAGTTATTAAAGCTTTCCAGCCTGGAATTCCTATTTTAATCACTAGGTGCTATTTATTATACTAAGATCTTGAGAGGAGAATAAAAGTTCATAGGATAACCAAGGAAAACAGAAACCACACATGGGCAAAAGTGAGGGAGGAGGACACATTTGCAGAATTGCTTTTTCCCTTCCAGTCATTTATTAGGAAACGTGTGTTACTATGGTGATGGAAGAGGGCAGAGCAGGGAGGCTTGTGAAAGGGGTCACAAACTGGAGAGGGCTTAACCCACAGAAACCTTTGTTAAAATTATTTCTGTGAATTGGGTGGAGAGGCTGCCTCATCTCCTCTCAGCTGGAAAACCTCCAAGTCTCTGAAGGTGCTACGGCCACTAGGCTCTTTGTTTCCCCCTCCCATGCTGGGGAGGAGGGCGGGGGCGGCACAAGCCCGCTGCAGGGAGAAGGCTCTCACCTGACACCCAGGTTCCTTCATGCTCTTCATTTCTGGACCTTTATGTTGGGTTTGCAGAATTTCTTATGGGCAATTTCTCTGTTTAGACTTCAATAATATATAAACACATATACATATGGATATGTTTTAATTAGCATCTCTGCCTTAAACATATTAGGAGGCTTCATGCTTGTCCATAGATACCTGTAACAGAGCATGGTGGGGAGCTCTGTCATGGGTCCTGCAGGTTTTTTTCCCCTGGCCTCCCTGCTGCTCCTCCCCCTCTGCTCCCACCCTCAAAGGCGGGGAGCAAGAAAGACCTGAGTGGCTACCATTTTAGGTAAGAAAGAGTTCTGCTCCTTAAAGTTTACCACCAAGAGAATGATTTCTGAGCTATGTCTGTTAATATATGAGAATGTATTTGAATGTTGGTGGGAAAGAACTCCAAACAGAATAAAGGTTCATGTTTAACTATGCTTGCATTCATCCCTTGAAAAAGTAGAGATAAAGAAGACTCAAAGGAGGAAGTAAAAACTCAACAAGGCTCTGACTTGACTGCCATAGGCAGAAGAGAAAGGGGGAGTCAAAACGATGGCCCACACTTCTTCAGGATACAGAATTAAGGGCAGGGTGGAAATTGATAGACTTGAGGGTGAGAAAGGCCAACAAAAGTAAATTGATATTTACAAAGAAACTGTCAATGGTACAAGTGAGAGAAAAAAACCGACAACCCTAAGCCAATTTTCAAAGAGGGGCTCTAAACAGTAGCACAGAGTTCCTTACTTATACTGGTGTTCTTTGCAAGGCACATGGGCTGGATAATGAAGCCATGAGGCAGTAGTATCAAGTACATACATTACGAGTAGAGTTTAAACTAGCTTAATGTGAGCCGGGAACTAAGCCACAGACCCTAGCAAGCTGGCTAACTTCACAGCAAGAAGACCCAACTGCAAAGCAGCGCGTTCATGACTTGTCACTTACAATGATCACACCATCACCAGTGCCTTAGAGTACTTATCAATCTCTAGTTTCATTTATTTAATAAATTCCTCACAAGTTAGGGAAGAGTATTTCCATCTTCATATTATCACGAAGCTTAATGGGGTTGGGATCTATTAAAAGGTAGCTTGATGTTTCCTGGGAGTAGACTAAAAATACAAGAAATCAGAAGATAAAATGAAAGACATTTTCCCCTCTTGCAAAAAAGTCACAACCACTAATGACAGAAGATGTAAGAAAATTATGGCCTGTGATGTGTGTAAGCAAAGAGCTATTTTGTTAAAGAATACTGTGCATAACACTAACCTGCACGACGGAAATTGGTAATTACAATACGGATGTGTCCTGAGGCATACAGACTTTAAGGGAGTTGGGTGTCAGAAGCATGAGTGCAGAAAGGAAGGACATACTTGGCTTCTGAATATTACCAGCAGCCTCATCTCAAATTATTTATTTTCAAGAGTGTCTAAGCTCAAGGATCTATTAAGGCAGTATGCAAAAAATGGAAAACATAGAACAGCATGAGGTAACCAAAGTAAAAAAAAAATATTCTATATCCTTGTAAAGCAGTAACTAACCTAAAGATAGGAAAAACTGTTGTAGACCAAGGTTTTACAAAAGATAGCTAAGCCAAGGGAGGGTGGAAGGAGGAAGTAGCTCTGACAGCTGAGTGCATCATTATTTTTTGTCATGAGCATGTTTATCATCCAGACCCTTTCAGCCTCAGAGACCCTCCCTGGGCAAGGGCAGAACCAGGGCTCAACTTATCTCCTGCAACACAGTGCGCCCTGGCCTCAGACACTTTCAGCAGAACTCCAGGACTGGTACCAGGAAGATGCCCCCCCTAGAGAACAATAAGAAGAGGTCTTGCAAAGTAACATGCAGTAGAGTCCTCCATAAAAACTTCAAAGCCGGGCGCTCCCTGGTGACTCGGCGGGTTAGGATGCAGCATTGCAAGATGGCCATGGCCACTTCAGTGCAAGTTCTATCCCTGGCCCCGTAGCTGACCTACATGGCGCGGCAGACCTCTCCTGACCCACCCGCTGCTCCCCTCAGCAGTATACTTCGTCGATCTGCCTGTTCTGTTCCCTGTTCTGTCTCTGGTGAATCCTCTCACCACCTTTGCACCTCTGGCCTGTACCCAGTTCTGTATGCATGAATAAAATCTTAAAAAAAAAAAAAAGTTCAAAGCCTGTAGGAAAAATGACAGTGGGAGGACTTCAAACCCCTTCTGAAACATTCTCTAAATACTTTGAGGTCCAGTTTAGGAAAGACAAGTGGCTCTGTCCCTCATCACTTCTGCACAAGCACAGAGAAGTCCAATTCTTCTCACCAGCCTCAAGGGGGAAAAGCCAGGGCATTTAAGTTTTAAAGAAAGATCTACCTGGGACAGGCAGGCATGGGGCTGACTCAGAGGTATAGAAGGAAAAACTATTATTTCACCTCAAAGCCGGTGCTTACCCCTTTTAACAAATGCTAATGGTCTGTGCCTTCTTTAGCCATGCCATTAGCTCCCTTGGGTGACCTCTAGCGCTTATGCTTCGGAGCCCTGGGACTGGCTGGAACCACTCAGGGCTGGACTCTGGGCAGCCCAGGGAGTCTGTGAAGCAGGGGTGCATGTCTGTGAAGCCATGGCTGCTGTCTGTCTGCAGCCTGTAGGGTGCGTTGTAGGACAGGTGGGGTTATAGCTCTATTGGCAGCAATTTTCTGAGGGGCTACCGAGGCATCTAAAGCAACCTGGCCCTCGGCTTCCTCATCTGTGAAAGAGGGGCTGTACACCCCAAGCCCAACACCTTCTGAGAATGAGGAGGACAGCGACTCAGAGGAGTGCTGCCTAGTCAGGACACTTTTCCAAACGCTGGCTTACTGAGTTTTTATGAAATCCTTCTGTTTGGATTTTTGGTCCATTTCCTAGAAGGGTAACCCGAGTCCAGAGAGAATGCATGCTGCGTGATGAGTCAACAGCAAATTTAGACCTTGAGTCCTTGCCTTATTAATCAAAATCCTGTGTTCTTCCAAACATGGTTCAAATTTATTTTGAATTTTACATTTCTGCACTGTGAAGCCCTACCATGCAGAATATGTATGTATTAGATTTAAGAAAGAGATTAGTTTTGTGAAAATAAAAATAACTTGTTTAGACAGAGTCTTCGTATGGGCCTCGTATGGTTCAGCAATAAGCTGTCATCCCCTCTGTCACTGCTGAGTCTGGAAGGGCCTGTGTGAGGAAGGGGATGCTCCCCTGTTCTCTGGGGTGGGCGAAGGGCTGAGGGGTGCCTCAACACCAGCTACTCCCGCTGAAAAGGAAAGGAAAAAGCACACAGACACATGGACATGTGGAATTCTGAGGGCAGGAATTCACCACCTTTCCCACCAATTAAAATGCCACAGCACTTTACAGTTTATAACACACCCTTTGCACGAGGGCTGCCAGCTGCCTGTTATGAGGTGGAACCTTCACAGCACAGAGCAGCCCCCACCCCGTCAACCCAAAGCGGCCACTCTCGCACCGTGTGGGCTCCGGGCTCTGGCCTCTGGGTTTGCCGACCCCACAGAAAGCCCACAGCGGCTCTGGTGCCTCTATCACTGGGGACAGCGAGAGCCACGGGGAGGAGGTGTGAGCCTCTTTGTCTCGCCTCATCTCGGAAAACCGGAGGGAAAGATGATGAGAGCTAATCAAATTCTCACAGCCCCACACTGTCTCTTTTCTCAAAGGCAGAGAGGTTTCTCAAATGGAACAAAGCAATTTCTGTGCCAAGAGGGCTTTTATGTTCACCTTCAAAATAGCATCTCTGCTTTGCCGAGAGCCTTTCAGAGGGACACCTTCTTTGAAAGTGAGGAAGTAAATAGGAGAGAGCGTCTGGGCTCCAATTTTTCTCCTGTAGGATCCGAGCGCTTCCATTTAAGGGCACCAGGCACCCAGAGTTCCAGTTTCCTTCCCTGGCAGCGACAAGGGTGTGGGAGGCAGCTGCAGATGTGGCAGGGGGCTCGCCCTGCTGCTCGGAGGTGGAGCCCAGACCCACCAAAGAACTCCACCACTCAGGACCCCTGCAGTATGTGTTTCCCTTGAGTAACTCACCTTACCTGTGAGTAGCTCTCTTAATCTGAACAACTTCCTCATGGACCCTGCTACAACTTCGCTCCCCTGCTCCCTCCTCTGTTGAAAACTCTATAGACTGCTATTAAAATAGCAGTGTGTGTGTGTGGGGGGGTGCCTCCATGGTAGCTTAGCGGGTTAAAGCACAGCACTAAGAAGCTAAAGCCACTTCAGCATGAGTTCGATCCCTGCATGCCCCAGAGGTGACCCCACATGGCGAGGCAGACCTCTCCTGGCACGCCCACTGCTCCCCTCAGCAGTGTGCTTTGTTGATCTGCCTGTTCTGCTCCCCACTCTGTCTCTGGTGAGTCCTCTCACCCCCACACCTCTGGCCTGTACCCCAGTTCTGTATGCACAAATAAATCTTAAAAAAAAAACAAACAAAAAAAAACAGCAGTGCAATCTGAGAATTAAAAGCCATTATGAAAAATCCCATCTGCCTGGACATAATGCCCCAGAGAACTCCAGGGAGCCACGCCACGTGGGGGCACCCGCTGTGGGCAGGGCCTGGGCTGCGGCTCATCCTGATGTTCACTGCCAGAACCCTGCCTATCCTATGGGGCCTTTTCCCCCCATGTGTGTACACCTGTCCATGTGCCTGCAGCAGTGGCTCTTACCAGAGGACAGTTCTTGGCTCACCTGCTTGCACTCCCAAGGAGCTGTGCCCACCTAGCCACCCACAACCCCCAAGATAAAACTTGCCTGGAGCCCCACATATGAAGGCCCACTCCCTGAGCCTACTGGGGACCAATTTTGAAGTATAACCTACATCCAGCATCACCTCTGGAACCGATGCAGCACACTCAGCAGGCCCTGCCTGAGATCACACTCTTGCTTGGCATTCTCTCTTTCTCTGGCCTAAGCCCCCATGCCCAGAGGTTTCTCCTGGGAGCATGTCCTCACTAAACTGCAGGCTCACCGTGAAGACATGGCAGGTTCAGCTGCAGACTGCCATGGTCAAGTGGGTATTACCCTAACACGAGTTACATGTGCCTTTGGCTTCCCCGTGCACAAAAACGTCATTTACACTGGCATCTACTAAGTGTGCCATAGCGTGGTGTCTGAAACCCATCTATGTATTCTAACCCATGTGACAGATTGGAAGTGAGCACATCTGTTGGAAAAAGGGTCCCAATAGACACAGGGTTGCCCAAAACCTTAACTTGGAAAAATAAATAAATATCAAAGAGCATCACTTCTGAAGTGCAACACAGCAAAGCGCAACAGAGCAAAGTGGGACTGCACTCGGACCCTGGTCCTCCTGCAGGCTCTGAGCCTGGAGCATCCACCCTACGAGAGGGCAGAGCTTCTAACCGGAAATGGCCCCTGGAGTGGGGTCCTCTGTTAAGCTGTGTGCTCCACAATCACTCAATTTTCACTTTGGGTCACACTATCATGAAGGTGAAAATCTTATGTGGAATTTATGATTCTCCATGAAGCTAAGGGAAAACAGCCCTTTCTGAACACAGCAACTTAGCTGACCAGTGTGTTTAATCACATTCACAGCTAAAGCGCCATCTATTCCCACAGCCTAACACTTGTAGACAGTAGGGAAAGTAATGGCTGCTGTTTTCCTCAACAGTGATTAATATTATTTGCATAAATTTGTAGGGGCACTTATCACAAAGAAATAAAGTATCTACCTAAGCAGTGCATGAAAATCAGCATAATATTAACCAAAAAGGAAATGAAAAGGGAAAATGTCACTGGAAATTTTAGCTTATCAATCTTCATTCTTCCCCTTTAACACTGTTTCGCTGCTGCTTATATCACATTTGCATAATTAAATTGCTGGGAGCGTGTGTTTTAATTTGGATGGAAAGTATATATTATTTCTACTGTGTAAAAATTATTTGATGTTTGATTGAATTTTTAATGCTCACTCTTCAAATTACTAAAGACAGAAAAATAGTTTTGTTTTTCTGTTCTTTTTTCCCCAACCTATTTGACCATGAGGTGCTCCAATCTTGTCAGACTACAAGCACAGAAGGAAGATCACATGAATACAAACAAGGACTCCATGAGGTGGTGTGGCATGTCGGGAGAGGAGCGTGGGCCGGCTGGTCCATGTCCCAGAGTCTAACTTTGGCTTTGCTGCAAATTTGTTGTGTGACCTTGGGGGGGGAGGTCACTTCCCTTTTACTCAAGAAATCTCTCTTAATGTCTTCTTAGAGTCAAAAGGGATTAGGTAGGTATACACTGCCTAACAGAGTAGTGGCTAGCCATGTTGGCTATTTAAATCTAAATTTAAGTTAAATATAATTAAAATCCAATTCCCTGGTGCCACTAGACAAATTCAAGGTACTCAGTAGCCACCGAGGGTTAGTGGTTAATGCACTTGATAGTATAGCCATAGAATCCCGCCAACTGTGGAAAAGTCTACCAGAAAGTACTGAACTAGGTAGTTTCTAAAGGCCTTTTTGTCTCTAAAGTGCCATGATTAAAATGATGTGAAAATAAACCCAATAACCTCTTACGCGGCTAAGCTGAAGTTTCTTCCATTTTGTCATCATTCCCAAGGAGTCTTTTCTAGAACTGGATGGGGCTGAAATGGCAACGGAGGGAACAAAGGGACAAGTTTCTCTTCTTGAAAGGAAGAAACGGATGCCCCATAGAGACAGATGCGTACAGACAGAATCCCGGGAATGGAGGTAAGAGAAGAATCCCTAAGCTCCTCAAATTCCCCATGGAAGCTCAGCTGCTGTGCCACCCCCCAGAGGTCTGGGCTGGCTGTTGTTTTTACTGTATTGTGTAATATTGTGGCAACAGCTGATCATTATGGGCAGTGACACCAGGGAGGGTTTGGAAAAAGTACTCAGCTGGGGACCATGACTTTGATAACTGAGCTATTTTGCAGCCCTTACAGCGTCACGTAAAGCACAACACACACTGAGGCTAAGCTTTGACAACCACAGCAGCAGCATGAATGTTGCTGCCCAATGCCAGAACAGTCCCTCAAAGAGAGAGAGTCTGATGCTGGAACCATTGCTGGCTAGCACTCACTGCTCACAATCTTAAAAAATTTCAAAAAACCTAAGTGCCCTCCTCAACAAGCATATTATTTGCCTCTACTGAAGATTCTAATACCCATAGAGGGGAAGGGAGAACTGAAGATAACCTCAGCCCTCAAAGTCTTCACTTTGTCTCTTCTCTCCCACTATATCAGCGACCCTCCCGAGGCATAAGTCGCAGCACATTGCAGCGTCTGGCACAGGAGGACCGAGAAACCAAGGCGCTGTGAACTCCAGACACAAGAGTTGCTCTCTTTGCTCCTGGTGGGGAGGCGCCACCTCTCACCCCTCCCCCTGGAGTCAGGGATCCTGCCCCCAGAATCCGTTGAGAGGAGGTGGCGGCATCTTCCAATAGAGACCAGTAGGGAGACCAGCAGAGACCAGTGACGGAGGGAAGGGTTGCCAGCAGAACCTGGGAAGCCAGGACAGCTCACCCTCTGGTCCCCGCAGGCTGGGAGAGGCACCCGGCAGCCCCAGAACGACCCCTTCCCCATGTTACTTCCCTGTCAAAGGTGATGTCTGTCTCTCAGAGGATCCGCACAGAGATCTACATGATAGCAAAATGCACTTTACAATTTGCTCTCCTCTGTTTTTTAACCAAAATGGAAGTGAGAGCATTTGAAACAGTCCCAGATGGCAGAAGAGCATTTCCTAAACTAATTATAAATAAATTCTAACAGATTTTCCTTGTTTGTGATGCCATCAAAACAGATGTAGAGGCCTCTCATAATTAAGATGTGGCCACTATTATTAGAGCTCAAGTCATATAAGAAACCTAAAAGCAGCTACTGCCTAACAGTTCAAGGAACAAGAAAGTAACCCACTGAAGAGCAAGGGTCTTTTTTTTTTTTTTTTCAACCCATCCTCCATTTTCCATTACGCTAGTATTGTTCACAAGGATGATAACTCTGTTACCGTGGAAGCATCTCCAACAGCTTGATGCTAATGACCTTTCTCTTTCCCCCCCAAAGCCTCAATCCCAGAGAAGAGATAAATGATAGCATAATAACAAGCCACAGGGACCTGCCTGGGGAGGGGGAGATGGGCTGTTTGGTTTTAGACAACTGACATGAAAAAACAGCAACTCACTTAGCACTCTGGGCATCTTTCTGGCAGCTTCATATTTTTAAACACTTTTAACAGCCTGCTATTTGTCAACGCCCACGGTGATAAGCTTATTCCTACTTGTGCCACTGGGTTCTTTATTACAGCAGCAGCATGGTGCCCAGCAGAGCTGAGCTCACTCTGGGCAGAGGGCAGGCAGCTCACTTCCCTTCAAGTGGCTCATCAGAACAATGCTAATGCTAGGCAGCACTTCTCTTATCCTCATTCTCCTCCCTCCTCCTCCCCTTCCTCTGGTCTTCTGACCCTTCTGCTTTTCTAGGTCTTAGTATCCTGTATGTAGGTTTCATGGAAGATTCAAAATTCTAGGAGGGTGTGAACAAGACTGCTCCTCAAAGACCAGGTGGGCTCTGTGCAGAAACTAGACACAACAATGCCATGGAAGGCTTACGGGGGGTATGTACAAAATGTTAGCTGGCTTTGGTCAAGGAAGGCTACAAATGAGACCTTCGAAGAGAACAAAATTTGCCAGGGGAACAAGGTAATAATAGGAGTTGAAGCTGGGAGACAACAGCCCTTCTGGCAGAGGCAAGAGCTCAAAGTACTGCCAATCAGGGGAACTGTCAGTGGGCAGAGTAAGGAGAACGAGAATACATAGACAAGAAGGGTGAGAGGCAGCCACAAGATGGGCAGATGACAGGAGATTTGGAAGCCATGCTCAGGATGCTCAGTTGACCCCAGAGCAGTGGGGCCCACGGGTAAACTTGAAGCAGGGAAGTATGGTTAAGTCCTCACTAATCTTGTCAACAGGTTCTTGGACATTTGAGCTTTCAGAGAGATGAAGTAAACACAGTCGGTCCTCGAATAACGTCATGTCATTCGATGTTGGCTAGGCCTGTTTCTTCCTCATCCGTGTTATTAACAAAGTGATACTAAATGAAGTTGCTAACTGAGGACCTGCTGTCAGACATTTTCACCAGGTGCTCAACAAATGTATACTGAGTGGATGATCTATCTGATGTGCTGAGGACACAGCACATCCTTCCAGGACTGAGGCGGTCTTGAGTCCCCTTCTCCATAACCACATGATTCATTCTGGTCACAGCGTGCCACTCAGGACTTGAGTTCTGTCTGCCTCTAGGAAGCTCCCATCACACCTCACACATGCCTCACAAGTAACACTGGATTCCCCTTCGCCTGCGGCCCATCCTTTTTCTATATAAAAGTCCTTGGTTCTCCTCTGCAGAAGGTGAGCTCAGCAGTACCTGCTCAGTGCCCAGCATGTGGGGCCTGAGGGGGCAAAAGGCAAGTCTAAGGCAGATGTGTGAAGGAGGAAAGGAGAGGAGCAGCTAGTGGGGGAGGGGGAGGAGAGAGAGGGAGAGGACTGGTGCAAAGGGCGAAGTGGAATTTCTCCTGTTTTAAGACTTAGTTTAATATTTTCAAGCTTTTGGTTTATGTTAATTTTCATTATAACTGACTGCAACATCAATCAGGATGAAGTAGGTTATTCTTGTGCTGTAGAAAATAAATCCAAAGAAAATAAATCCCCCCAAGGAAAAAAAAAAAATCCAGAGCGGACAGCAAGCAGAGATATTAGGTCCTTGAGTTCTTTTCTGAAATTATTCATTTGAAAGAATCATTTCACAAGTCTTTTTAAGTATTCAGCAGGGAACGTGACGAAAGCGTGAATCGGTGATTTGGACTTGAGGGCTCTGTCACATACAGACTCATTGCTTTTTCTTATGCGCTTCCAACTTTTCTAATGGCTTAAAAATCACCTATAATACAGGAGTCATTACTCAGGATTTATCTTCAAAGAACTCCAATTACAGAATTTAGTCACTGGAATCCCCCCTTTCTAGACAAAGGAACAAATATTTAGGGGGAAAAAAAATCATAAGATCCAAAAGTAAAGATTGATATTCTCTTCTGAATAGAGCAGGCACTAAATAAAGATGGCGCAGGTGCAGCTCTGAGTTCAGAGGTGCACTGTGTTGGCTTTAAAGTTTATCCAATGGCACTCTCAGTCCAAACTCACACGCCTGATGGACAGGCTCGCCACGCCTGTTACAAGGCTTGAGCATGAAACTGGCTCTTCATTTCTGGGCAAATCATAAAATGAAGAGTATCTCAGCACAGTTGACAGTTTCAAACAACACTGAGCCTGGCTGCCCGCCACACTGCAGCAAGCAGTGGTGACAGGTATTTCCCCAACTCTCACAAAGGAGGGGAGGTCGCGCCCCTCTGGACCAGACCCTGAGACTTCTTGCCAACGCCAGTCATCTGCCTCACCCCTTTCCACCATCTGAAACTTCCTTTCCTGCCTGTGCTCCCTTCCTGGCCGCTCTTCTTCATGCTGTTCCCTGCATCAGAAATGCCCATCCCACCACAGACTTCAGACCCATCTTGGATGCTGCCTCCTCTAAGAAGCATGGCTTGGCATCTCTGGAGAAAAGGAAATTCTCTTTCCCTTGGGCTCACTGCTGAGCGTGGGCTGCACATTCCTGCATCGGGCAATCTGCTCCAGGCTCACACAGGGCAATGGCGTGACTTAGAGCAGCCATCGGTACCCGTTGCCTTCATGAGCAGTCAGCTTCTGGAAAGATGCATGAATCTGCCAATTTGGTAAGTTTAAAAAAGTAAATGCATTGAGAGGAGACAGAAAGAATGAAGCCTCGAGTGTGAGCGGTGAATTTCTACACAGGTGGAGCCAGTCACTGCTGGAGAGCTCAGTTCCACACCTCTGGGTCCCAGCACAAGGTGTCCTGGGGAAAGGTATGGGCGACCAATCAGCAGGTTTGCGAAACGCAAGTTTGTGCACAAGCTTAGTACACTGTTTTATTTCTTAAAACAATTCTAGAATAGGCATATTATTTCCCCTACTTTACAGCACACGAAAGGGAGATCAGAGAGGTACCTGATCTCAGAAAGGCTGAAACTCCTCAGCCTCCAAAGTCTGTGTCCCATTCTTTCTGCTGCCCCAAGAATGCTATGTTCTGAGAGTGTAATCTCACTGAATACACACACTGAGGTCCAGGCAAACAAGGGAAAGTGTTCATGTGAGAGTATTCTGAGCCTTGTTAGTTTTGCAGCAGGAAGAGCCAAAAAAAAGTGAACAGGGGTTCCCTGCAGCCCGGAGTACAGCTCATTTCCCAGAGACTTTCACACTCATGAATGACTCGCTGCCATTTGGAGCTGGCTCATCTATCAGCTGTAAAGTCTCCTAGACCAGGTCTCCTAGAGACCCAAGGAACCAAAGTGCATGCATAAAGCTGCAGTCTGAGCTTCACTGTTCTGAGCGAATCTCCCAGACACGACTCCAAAACAGAGATGGGATGGCAGGTTCTATGGCCTGCAATGCTGCTATCAAGTACACCTGGAAGGCCAGAAGATCTCCAGATGTCAGGCCATGTGGGAAGTCACACAGGGTAGGAAGCTCAACTGCTGAATCCAGCATATGCTCCTGTTTCCAACACAGCATTTACAGAATTTTCCTTTCTCACAATGACAAAAATGCCCATACACCCTTCCGTCCATTGTTAATTAACTCCTCAACTGCCATTACAGACTTTTGTGATTTGACCAAAGGCAACCTAAGCACCTGCTGAATGATGTCCACGCAGAAGCCGCAGAGCCTGGGGTCATCCTTAAGGAATCCTGATCACTCAGGTTGGCTCCTGAGAGTTCCCGGAAGTCTTTCAACGTGGGATGGCTTACATCAGACTTCACTATTCCAGTCCCTGTGCCTGAGCCTCCCCCAGGGGCCAGCATGGAACTGTCCCACTCACCAACAGCCAACATTCCCCAGGTAGCCTGGTAAGAGGGACCTTCAATAGCAGAAGCAGAAGAAGCAGTGCTGGTACTGTGACTTCCAGCATAACGAGCGGCAGCTTCTGAATTCCCGCCCCTCGGATAACACTAGGAAGAGCCAGGCCAGGTTCTAGATGGTACTTTTCACTCCCAGCCTATGGATAAAATATAACTCTAGCACTGATTTCCCCCTTGAAATTCTGGGTATTCTTAAAAGGCACACAAGCTTCTCCTATGAGAAGTTTCGCCATGGAATTTAGGATCCAAAGGACTTTGCTGCTACTTTCTATGAAATAACATAATTTTTCTTTAAGTGTTTTTTCCCCCTCTATAAAGTGAAGGAAATATCACCACAGCACCACTGTCAAGGCCACACATATCCTTCTGAAAAATAAGACGTAGGTGATTTTGTCCATCTTGTCATTACTAATATGGACATAAATTCTGTTATGTCATGGATATATTTCCAGGCACATGGTATATATTTTATAATTTAATATAACATTATGATAAATGTGATTTGTTAAAGCCATTCCTTCACAAACACAGATATTTTCCATATTTTATGCAAGCCAACCATTCATCATGTTTAGCATTCTCATATTTAACCTCAGAAGATCATAAAAGTGTAAGTTGAAGGAATAGTTTTATAAAATTCTAATTTGTGGGACGATGGGTGACTTGTGGTGAAAGGCCCATGGGGATTACAACCGAGATGAAAAAAATGCACAAAATGAAGGATGATGTAAAAAATAAATTAATTTAAAAAATGTTTAACTTGTCTGTCTCCTCTGTGATCTTTTGTTCTGACTGACTTTGTTATTTAAGGTGTTTGGGGTTTTTATAAGTCATGGCCCTCTTACAAATAAAAGTTATAGATCCCTTCTCAAAAAAAAAAAAGCGAGAATAGAAAAAGTTTCATATAACTAATTTCATTTCATTGGAAGTTTGTTTCCAATGAACATAAGCACAGTGTACAAACCATATCTACAGAGAATTATATATCTTCCACCACTGTTTTTATGTGACCTCTGTGCATATAAACCAAAAAGTAAGCCTGCCTAAGAGTAAAGCTCAACAGGAAGTTCTGCTGTTGTTTAGCTTGAATAAGAAACTGAAATTAAGGCATGAGGCTTCGGCGCCAGCTGTGTGTGCATATGGTGGGGGTGGGTTTAATGTAGCCTGAGCCAGGCTTGCATCAAGCAACCCCTCCAAGAACATGAGGGCTGTGTGATGAACTCAGGGTTCATTCTTCACTATGTCATTCCCCAAGTGTCTTTGTCTTTGCCTCACTGAAGCTGCCTCTGTCACCACAGAAAAGCGCCAGAAATCTGAATTTCTACTGAAAGACTTGGCACAAGAAGAGTCCTAAAGGAGTGGGTGGCTTTGTCCTCTGGAGATGAAGCTGCAGGTCTCATCTGCCAGCACAGGGAGGCTACATGTGTCTCTGCCTCCGCCCTCCTCCTCCAGCATGAAAACTCAAAGCTCAGGGTTTGTTAGGAGAATCAGAAATAGGACTGTAGAGCTTTGTAAGGTGAGATTTCCATCATTAATATGGCAAAAAGTTCAAACTAAATGTCCAAGCATGTCACTTGATAATGTTCCCCTTCAGAGGGAACTTTCTTTTCACTCCAAACAGGAGCATTCAGGAAGGAAGAAGGGTCTCGCCTCCTAAGAGCTGTTCTCCAGAGAGAACACAGACTCTGGGAACAGAGGGGTGCACCCTGCCTCACCACTTGACAACAGCTTTAGAAGCTGCTGAGGCTAGGCGCTGGCTCTCCTAAGAGGCCACTAGGAAACCAGACCAGGGCGTAGAGACTAAGGGGCCTTTCTTCTCTATAGAAGGATTCAAGTCAGGAGTTCTTTGGCTGAAACAATTTGCAACTGGTGGACAGAAGCCCTGCCCTGGTTTCCTGGAAATCCACCAGGAATGTCACCCCGTGCTGACAAGGGTATGGAGAAAAGGAGCCTTCTTATATTGTTGGTGGGCATGTAGAATGGTCCAGCCTGCAGGGGAAACAGTGTGGAGGTTTCTCTAAATACTTAAGTGGATTTGCCATAAGAATCAGCAATTCTACTTTTAGGTATCTCTCTGAAGAACATGAAAACACTAATTTAAAAGAAAACTTACATTTCTATGTTTGATGCAGCACTATTTACAATCGCTAACTTAAGGAGACAATTTAAGTACCCCCAAAACAGATGACTGAATCAAGAGGATCTGGTATGTATACACAATGGGATACTACTCAGCAATCAAAAAAAAAACAGCAACATGAATGGAGCTGGAAGGGATTATGCTAAGTGAAATAAGCCAGAAGGAGAAAGATTATATGTGCATTATATATGAAATATAGAGAAACCAAGCAAAGGATCAAAGACAAACTTTCAAACCACCCTTGAAAGCTGACCACAGCACGGAGGCACCCGTGGGGGCGGGGTGCAAACAGGGCAGGGAGAGAGCACAGTGTACCTTGGGGGTCGCTGCGTGCTTGGTGGTGGTGTGCTGTGATGTGTGCACCTGATGGGGGCATTCCTGTACTCTCAAAACACTAAAAAGGATGTAAACTAAAGTTCCTTCAAGGATACGGGACCTTGGAAGCTCAGAGGGTGAGGGCGAGCGAGAGAACTGAGAGTGTCGCTCAGACAGTGCTCTCAGACTATGCTAGGCTGAGGCCAGTCTATGAAAGCAGCTCTGTTTACTTGACTGTAATCTGTTTTCCAAATCTGTATTCATTAGAGACACACGTAATTGCAGTCTTCTCAGGTAAAGATTTTCTATATTATGGAAATTCAGAATGGCTTCTTTTCCCCTACTCCTGCCTTATGTATCCCCATGTTCCTCTAAGTGATCTGAGTCATCTTTCTCCTCTCCACAACACACAGTGTTGTGTGCCTCTTTGTTGGTTATTCCTAAAGGAGTTTTTTCAGATCTCTACCAGGTTGGAAAGCACACAGAAAACGCCTATTTGCAAAGGAACTAATTGTACTAAGGGTGAGTGAGGGCTTGTTGCCCAGAGGACGATGACTGGTAATGGAATGCCTGAAGACAGAGATACTTGGAGGTACAAAGGGATTTCTAGTGCTCTTCACTCTCCCCAGAATGCTAGTTTTGCCCTACCTATGTCTAGAACTCACTCGGGGAAACAATGTGTAATTCTGGGTTGAATCCCAACCTACAACCCCAAGAATGCCCTTGGCTTAGCAAAAGCCCCACAGAACCTATGTGTGCTTATAGTATGGTTATTGCAGCCACCCTGCAGACACAGCAGTGTTCCTCTTCATGTCATCCTTGCCATAGATACATTAATAGAGATTTTCAGGGAAGAAAGTCTTCCGGGCAGTATTCATAATCAGCCAACATGTCCTTATCATAAGAGCTGATTGCCAAGATTATTGTATGGGAAAAATATTGTAGGAGGTCTCAAATCAAAGTGTATAATCAGCCCTCATATTTTATGCTAATTAGAAGGTATATGCATCATAGGAACTAACCATCCCAACATCATCACTCAGAAAGCATCTGCCACCTAAAATTTAGAACAATAATTCACAGTCCATAGAACAGCGCATTGCCAAAGATTAGACTTGTCATAAATTTATAATGATTTCATATAAAAACATTACATTTTAATAGTTTCAAGAAATGACAGGGTAGGGCTGGTATAAATGTTTAACTAGCACTGTCTCATATTTCACACTTTGTTTATTTCATTACTGGATATGCTAAAATGAAACAGCTAGCTAAAAAATGTCATCAAATTCAAAATCCAAAACTCATGAACAAATATTTTCTGCAAACCGGATTTCTAGCCCAAGGATGTGCTGCAGCCTCTCTCAGATAACCCCCTGGATAATTCATTGAACTATCAAGTAATTTTTCTTTCTTGGTAATTTAAACAAGTTATCTACTCTTACCTTGGTACCCTCCTAATTAAATGGGTATTCAAAATTGAAGGCCACTGCGGAAGGGCCCTGGCCCTGTGCTTTCTGTGCCAACCTGTTTGTGGCTCTATTAGCATTTTTCATATTCTTCTATAAAGGAAAGAGAATTCATGTAAAAAAAAAAAAATCAGGTGCTATTTCCATGAGAGTGAGATGAGACAGTCACTGCTAAGTGGCAGGCACACAGACGAGACCTGAAGCTGCCTGGCAGGAACACACTTGAGCTGTTATTCTCAAGTGTGTATGATTTAGGTCCTTTCTCTTTCAGTGAGTCTCCAAATTCTCAGTGATTCTGACCTGAGACAATCAGAGAGGTTCAAGATGTGGTGATATTCCACATCAGATCATCAGAAACGACATCCTTACTAGTCGTTCTTTGCAGAGTAGCCAGATTTAAAACTCCACGCCATACAACCCAGTGCAAAAAGGCAATAGTGGGACAGTCTGTTTTAGTATGACTCCTTTGCCTGACACTTTAACTTAGTCATTTCTGTAATGCTTGAATTATTAGGACTACATGTCATATGTTACCTATTTAATCAGAAATTAAAATATTTAGTTTTATTAATTAAAAAAAAAAGTTCCTCTGATCTAGGTGGCCCACAGGGAAAACAGGATCAGTGCAGAAGGTAAAACTAGCCAGGATCCTGGAAACTCCTTCAAGTAGCAGAAAGAAATCTTGGAATTTGTCCCCTTGTGCCTTCTCTCCAGGGGAGACAAGGCAGAAGGAGCAGGAGCTGACGGGAGTGCAGGTAGGAAGAAGTCTCACAGATCAGAGAGCAGGCTGAAAATACCCAGCCTCCCACCCCAAATGTTGGGGGTATGGAACTTGGAGGATTGAAAAAGACCCAGGTCCCAGCCATGGACAAGGAGGGAGAGAAAGCACAGTGACACCAAAAATGATGATAAGTCACAAACAGAACTGGATGTGTGAGTTACCATCAGAACCTAAGCCCTTCCAGTCTCAGGCAACCCCCGTGGCCCTGAGGTGGTGCACGGCATAGTCATGTATGTGACTCATTTTACTTGGAAATTAAAGGAAATGGTGATCCTAAAAGCTTGGAGTACATGAGGAAATTTTAGTAAATATCTGATACCTCACAGGGAGGTAGGTGTTATAACCTTATTTACAAAGACAAGAATGTTAAAGTAAGGTAAATAACTTGTCAAAATTGCCCAGTGTAGAACGGAGGCTTCCAACCTAGACCTGAAAGTAAACGCTTGCTCCCTTGGAGGGAACAGGCAACCTCAGTTGTCAGCTCTGAGGCGACGTTGAGAATTTGTCAGTGTGTTGGAGGCAGATGGCTCCTGAGTGCTGGAGCCCTGGGACTGGCAGGTATACAGCAGCAGCCTTGGAGTAAATAAATAAAATACAATTATTATTTTGATGTCTGCATATGTCTACGTGAGTGTGTTAATATTCATACGTACCATCATATTCATATTTTCATGTAATATATGTACATTAAATATAATTTTCTGCCATAAAATCTTTGAAGACAGTCTAATGCTTTGTGTTGCTTCTAGAGCAGGTGGCTACTTTTGTATTTATATCATGAAATACTAGTGAAATCAAATAGCATACATGTGATGTCTTGCTGTTTATAATATCAAATGGGTCAGTATACATTCAGAAAGGAATTCTATACAGTCAAACAAAGATTTGTGTTAACAAAAAAGAAAATGATGGACTGTGTTTCTAATATAGACACAAATACCCACAATAAACCTAAACTATTACAAGCATAATTTTGTGATGTATTAATAGAGTCATACACCATGATGAAGTGCAATTTATTACAGTGATGCAGGGTAGCTCACCATATGCTAGGCAATTCACATGAGAGCCCACATTAAAAAAAAAAAAAAAAAGGCCAAAAATCACAGGCCAACCTCAGTAGGTGTAGAAAAAGCATTTTACAAGATTAAAATCCATTTATAGTAGAATTCTCAAAAGTGGTACCTCAGCATAATAAAAGCCATGTTATGACAAACCCACAGCCAACATTATTCTCAATGATGAAAAACTGAAAGTTCTTCCTCTGAGATCAGGAACCAGACAAGGATGTCTACACTTACTGTACTTATTCAACACAGGATTGGGTCCTAGCCAGTGCAATTACATAAAAGGAACCAAAAGGCATTGAAATAGTACAGGAACTACTAAAATTATCACTCTTGTATATGACATAGTAATATGCATAGAGAATCCCTAAGATTTTGGCCAAAAAATAACAAATGAATACAGGGAAGTGTTAGGGTACAAAATTGATGTGGAAAAAAAATCTGTATTTGTATTTGTTTCCATATGCAAATAGTGAACCAGTAGACAAAGGAATCATGAAAATAATACCAGGTATAATCACATCAAAAAATTAAATACGGGCCCTCCCTGGTGGCGCAGCGGGATAAAGCACAGCACTAAGAAGCTAAAGCCACTTCAGCATGAGTTCGATCCCTGCCCTGGAAGTGATCCACAATGCACAGCAGACCTCTCCTGACCTGCCCACTGCTCCCCTCAGCAGTGTACTTCATCAATCGGCCTGTTCTGCTCCCCACTCTGTCTCTAGTCAATCTTCTCACCGCCCCTGCACTGCTGGCCTGTACCCCAGTTCTTATACATAAATAAATAAATCTTTTTAAAAAATTAAATACATAGGAATAAATTGAAACCTGGACAAGTAAATAAATACTTGTACACTGAAAATTTTAACATGGTTTGGAAAAAACAGAAAACACAAAAAAATGGAAAGATAGATATTCTATGCTCATGAATTAGAAGAATTAACTTCATTTAACTGGTGGTAATATCTAATGTCATAGAAAAATGTAATCCCCAATTAAAATCCCAATGTCATTTTTTTATAGAACTAGAACCAAAAAAAAGCATACAATCTATTTGCAACTATAGACTCTGAATAGTCAAAAGCAATCCTGAGTAAGAAAACAAAACTGGAGGTGTTACACCCTCCAACTTCAAACTGTATTTCAAACATATATTTCAAACTATATGCAAAACTATAGCAATCAAAGTAGCATGGTATTAGAGTAAGAGTAAAAATGACACACAGCTCAATGAACAGAACGGAGAGCCAGAGGTAAACCAGCACACATAAGGACAGCCACTTTATTCCAATGGCCTAAAGAACACGAAAAGCTTCTTCAAGAAATGGTGTTGGAAAAACTGGACAATGATATGCAAAAGAATGAAAGCAGGCCATTGTCTAATACCATACACAAAAATTAATTCAAAATATTTTAAAGACTTGTATATAAGACCTAAAACCATAAAATATAAAGAAGAAAAATAGGTGACATGTTCCTTGACTTTGGCCTTACAGTTATATTTGGGGATTTGGCTACAAGGGAATAAAGACAAAAACAAGCAAATGGGACTATATCAAACTAAAAGGCATCTGCACAGCAAAAGAAACTTGCATCAAAATGAAAAGGCATCACACTGAATGGGAAAAGGTATTTGTAGATCATACATTCAATAAGGGTTTGTACAGAACACATACAATTCAACAGCAAAAAAAGAAAAAAACCTACTTGAGAATTGGGCAGAGAATCAAAATAGAGACTCTTTCAAAGGCAACACGTAGAAGGTCAAGAGGCACATGAAAAGATGTTCGTCATTTCTTAATGTTAGGGAAATGAAAATATTACCTGACACCTGTGAGGACGGCTATCATCAAAAAGACTAGAGGCAAGTGTTTAAGAGGGTGTGGTGAAAGGGAAGCTTCATACACTGCTGGTAAGAATTTAAGTTGGTGCAGTCATTATGAAAAAGAGCACAGCGGTTGCTCAAAAAATTAAAAATAGAAATTCCATACAATCTAGATATTCTCCTTGTGGGATTTACCCAAAGGGTGTTAAAACACTAATGCAAAAAGACAGGCAGGTATGTGTTCATCACAGCACTATTCACAATGTTTAAGAACTGGAAACAACCAAGTGCCCATGGAAAGATAGTTGTATTTAAAACACACACACACGCAATGAAGTACTATTCAGCCCTGTCATATGCAATAAAATGGGTGGTCCCAGAGAGTGTTATGCTTAGTGAAGTAAGCCAGATAAAGACCAACACTGACTTCACTCATATGTCATGATAAAGAAACAGAGCTAATGAACAAAATTTTAGATTATGAAAACAAAACAGCGGGGGAGTGGGGGGGGGGGACAAAAACACAGCAGTAACCCAGAATGAAAGGGGACAGTGGGTGGTGAATCAGGTAAACAGGTCAATTGAAGGTGAAAGGTGAACACTAGATCCCTGGTAGCGTAAATATCATGTAGTATACGGATGTTGCTTTATAATGCTTCACACCAGAAACTCGTGCAGTGCTACAGCCCAAACTCCTTCAATAAAAGAATTTAAAAATAAAATAGGAAGGAGAAATTTTTTAAATCCAGTTTAAAAACAAAAAAAAGCCGTATTTACAAGAGTTTTGCACATAGTATGCTTTACTGTATTCTAGTTTCCTGATATCATTAGAAAGATGCCTGGCTACGCAGAATAGCCCTTTTCTCAGCTTTATAAGACAGCAGCAGGTCCACTAGTCAGTAAGGTGGTTGAGACCAACAAATGTATTACAGCTTATGGAAGTTTCTAAGCATAGAGTGAGACTTAAAGAGCAAGAAAACTGCAAATTCTGAGTCCTGCCAACTGTAGAACACAGAAACTTCCTAAGTATGATGGCATTAAATTATTCTGAGAAAAGATAATTTTTAAGAAAAAAGAATTAGAATTTGTGACTGAATTAAGAGACTGGCACAGGAATATTCAAAATCAGTAACATGCTAATAAAAATAGGCCATAGATGATTTTGTCAACTGCCAAAATATGTAGTATCCCAAAAATATTTTTAAAACTTTTATTGTAATTAAATGCACATAAAATTTACCATCTTAACCACTATGATAATATATGTTCTTCCTCATTTGGGATAAATATATGATACACACTTCATGAAAATATTATTAAATCATATGTGTTAAAATCCTGGCTCCAGCACTTATCTAGTCTTCTGTGCCTCCATTTCTCAACTGAAAGTGGGGTACTAACATCTCCCCTCATATTGTACACTTGAAACTTATATAATGCTATATATTGTGTTCTACTATTACCCAAGTCAATGTCTCAGCACAGTGGCCACCCCAGGGAGAATACTCAATGTGTTTTGGTTTTCGTCATGATGAAGAGGGTGAACAAAATGATAACTTCAAAGAAAATGTTTTCCATCTCTTAGTGTCATTAATTAACAGACCAGACATCACCAGAGTACCTTGGAAAACACTCAGTAGAGAGAATATTCAAGCTTCCCAAAAGCATAGCAGCTGAGGAGATCCAGGCCCCAAGAGAACTGAGCCCTGTTCTGCACTCTCCCAGGAAGGTTTCTGTGACAGTCTTTAGCGTCATCCTCTGCAGCTTTGGCCCTGACCAGCAGGCTGGCTGTCCTCCAGACTTTGTAGTGGTAATAAAGGCAGCAAGCCTATGCACTACCGACAGTGGACTCTCCCAGCCTCACTGCCCATCTTCAGAATGCCCCGGGGCCACTGATGAGGCTGATACCTGAGGCTCCAGCTCTCAGCGGCCACACAATTAAGCCTAACAAGGCACAAGGAGCTCCTTGGGGGACACATAGAGATGCCCACAATAATTGGTGATAGGACTCAGGCTCCCTGGGGTCTAGGGATTATGTGCTGGCAGCAGGGAAGGGCCAAGGAAGGGTCAGGACCTTGAGAGAGGCCAGATGGGATCACCTGGCTTCATGCATAAGTCATGAGCAGCTCTGTTGACTGCTCTGAACTCTCCAGAGCAAGATATAGCAAAGGAAGTCCCTGGTTTGGGAAAGCAGACAACAGAGGCCTCAGCTGTGCTAGGAGACTACTGTTGGCCTAGGACTGCTTCCCCACACCTGACCGTGGCTCTAATAAAGCTGACTTCAGAGCTCTGGGTTCTTGCAGAGGCAAGCAAAAAAACCTGCACATTATGCAGTGTGCATTCTAGTTCAGCCTCACTGAAGCCCTCGGCAGAAGGTGTGTATCACTGACAGGAAAGACGTGCATTCTCAAACAGAAACGGCCTTCACTGCGGAAGCAAGTGGGATGAAAGTATATAATCTGGTAGGGACGTAGGCCTAGGCTCTGAATATTTATGAGGACATTGCCGTTTCCAAAGCGTCTGTATATATGTGAACATATGTACGTATGTCTTATTGATGGCTTTCTGTGTGCTACAACAAATTATGTGCCTCACAATGATAAACCCTTTGCACACTGTCTCCTGTAATCCTCACATAAGGACCCTTCCAGGTAAATTAGCCCTCAGCTTTGGGGTGTTAAGTGAGTTGTTCAAGGACACACAGCAGGTAGCAACAGAATGAAGATCTGAATCCACCTGTCTACTTATCTTCAACCAGTCAAAGCACTGGTGCCTGTCTAAACTCATTCAATCCTCCCCTAGCCTGGTCTCTTGGCCTCTCCCCATGAAGTGATCATCAACCAGCAACATTCTGGCTCTCCTGCCCCCTACAAGACCCAGAACTGAGCCCTTTGCCCATGTTACTGCATTATTAATGCATTAGTAGGTGGATAGTATCATTTTAACAGATAAGAAAACTCTTGTACTTTCTGTCAGCCTGTTTCACAGACTTAATCAATATTCTCTTCCTAATATTTCTTTCAGGGCGGTTCAAAGTCTCTTCCCTTATGAATTCTTTACTAGATAAATTAGCCTTCAGAGACAGAAGCCATAAACAGATATGCCAATTTTGAATGTCATTATCATTTTCAATTATTAAAAGAATTTAATTAAGAGATAAAAAAAAATTTCCAAAGTAAATGTTAGCAGGACTTCTAAATAAATGGGTAAATACAAATTAGAGTTCTAGTACTCTTCTCACCAAACATACCTGAAAGTAAGTGGAAGTGGCTACAGACAGACTAAATTCTGAAAGTTTCAGAAGCAGCCACTCTGGATTTGCTGGAGCAGTCTCTAAAGCTTTGCAAAGGAGGTGCACATGAGCTGCTGGGGGACCACGTCACCCAGGTTCTGATGCAGCAGGCACAGGGCAAAGCCTGAGGTTCTGCTTCCTAAGTGAGCTTCCAACTAACAAGTCTATCGTGAGTCTAGGATGACATTTTGAAAAACAAGGGGCCTGTCAATTCCATCGCACCAACTCTGAGTTGGCACTATCAGCATTTTTGCATTTTCATTTTTGGTTTGGTTTGGTTTTTGCTGGATAATCTCAAATCTGTATGGAAATCTGGCCATTGTGTTAGGGAATGCCACCAGCGAGTGCTTCTTCACAGTTAACACTTGCCTCATTTAAGACGGAAACGGGAATTTAAGCTAAACATGACGACACTGCGGCAGCCCTATGATCTTGAACACTGACCTTCAACGAGACTCAAAGAAAATTCCAAATACCTCAAATAACCTACAAATGTCCTAATGTTTTTTACAATTACACATGCAGAAAGTAACATGTATTTGGTAAATAAGACAGCTCTATAAATTTGCTAGTGATGCCTGGAAATTAATATACTACAGAAATAAAAATGATGCTGAGAATACTGATAATTACAACAGCAAAAACTGCCATTTTCAACCACTTAAGTTCCAGGTATGGACTCTGAACTTTGCTCATTTACTACTCAGTTATTTTATGGTAGAAGTTATTTTATTTCTATTTTTTATATTAAAAAACTGAAACTCAGTAGGTATAGGTTACTTGTTCAGTTGTTTACCAAAGAGAAGTGAGGCTTGAATGAACCCAAGCCTGCTCGACTCTCAGGCCTCTCCACCATTATGCCACATGAGCTTTCAACACCCAGGCAGAACAAGCACCTTGTGAACGTTCAACGGAAAGACTCCAACATACAGCTATATCAAGTAAACAAAAGGTTTTCTGAACATAAAATTAAGACTTTTTTTTTAGATTAGAGACATAGATAAAGATGGTTTAAACCAAACACCCCATATTGTAAAGTGACTCATTTGGGACCATTTGGATAGATTCACTGTTTATCTCAATAAGTGATCTGTTAATTACACCTCTGAAAGCCTTCACAGGTTAAATCTTCTAATCTAGAAGAAATGGACAGCATCAGACTAATGGCCAAACTACTGCAAAACAAAAGATGCTTTCCACGCAAACATCTAGTAGCATTTGGATGCTCAGGCACCCAGAGCACAGAGCCACTGGGACCAGAGACATCAAGTTCGAATCCGATGGCCTCGTAGTTTTATGTTGAGTGCAGTGCAGTTCTTAAAATTCCCTTACATTACTTCAATGGAAACCCACGGAACCTTGTACTACTGAACTCGCTGGCGGTTCTTGTCAGCTCAGCAATCAAAGAGTGGTAATATTTATGTTAACGATGACAGGAACATGGGATGGTCTTATCTGTAGTATTACAATATTAAAAATACACAGTAACTTCCTAGATAACATTTTCTGAAAACATATGCATTTAGTTTTAAGCAGAGTGAAAAACAATCATTTCATCTAAATGAATATGACAATGTCCAGTTCAATGAATTCTACAAATAAAATGCTTAATTAAAACACCTGTTTTGGGAAAATACATCTAAAATATACATATGCACACTTGCACTGAACAATTTGCATATAAATAAACAATAAGCATATACACTTATGCACAGCTAGAGTATGCACACTGCTCTCCTATGCAGGATGTGGGGGAACTACTCAGCATACCACAGCTGACTCGGTGTCACTTTTCTCTATGCCAGTTTGGGTGGCTCACAGACCTGTGGTGTTAAATATGGCTCCCATAAAAGATGATGGATTTCCTGGATCCATCTTCCACAATCCCGAACATTTCTCTCACTCTGTATTCAGAAAGAACTTTTCAATTTGGCTTTATAAATAATTAGGGGGAGGGGGAGGGGTTGTCAGAGTTTATGCTGGTATTCAAAGTTGAGTAACAGTTTTTAAATTTGGAAGTGGAAGTTTTGATTACACAAGGTTTAAGATGTTTTGTCTTTGTGGCAAGGATACTAATTTGATTTTTTTTTTAAGTCTTGTTGCATATATGTGTGCATAAATAGACACACAAGCGCAATTACACATATTAACCCTGTAGCCACTGATCTTCTGATTCACCTGTGGTCACTCTTTGACTACAGACTTTCCTCTATGTCTTATATTCATGGCTGAAGATCTGTATGAATGAGTACTAATAACTGGATGAGTTACCGCAGGAGTTTTTAAGATCTCTTAGGAATATCTCTCTACATAAGTGATGCTGGGAGGCATGGGTAGCCTTGTCTTGTGGTTAGCTGATGAGAAATGAATGAGAAATAGGAAAGATTTAAGCTCAGACGGGAAACAGTGATGGAACTTGGAGCATGCCCTTTGGTTATTTTCAGTGAGATTGTGCAGTTACTTATTGGGATTATTTCAATGGAATTTTAGTAGGCAAGGTTAAACACAAACGTTAAACCATCAGGATTTGAAAATCTCAGCTCCTCTAGAAGTATATGTAAATATCTCCGCATGACACACACATACATACATGTCATTTGTGTACAGAAAGAAAAATGAAATTATGGTAATGTACGGGATATAAATTTAGGGTGACATTATTTCTTCACTTGCATACATTTCTCAACTTTCCTACTATTACTATATATTTCTTTGAGGGAGGAATACTGTAATGTATTTTTAACAAATTCACCATTTTAAAGTGTACAATTCATGTGGCTTTTAGTACACTCAGTTAGATGACCATCACCACAGTTTTAGAACACCTTCATCATATCACTCCAAAACCTTGTACCCACTAGCAGGCAACTCTCCATTTCCCTCTGTAGCACCTGGAAACCACTAATCTTTCTATTTACACATTTGTCTATTCTGAATATTCCTTGAAATTGAATTATACAATATGCAGCGTTTTCTGTCTAACTCTTTTCACTTAGTATAATACTCTCAAGGTTCATTTGTATTGTAGCACATATCTGTACTCCCCCCTCTTTTTATTGCTGCATAATAAATACTTCACTGCATGGATAATAACATTTTATTAATCTATAATCAACTGATGGACTTTTTAATTGTTTGCATTTTTTGTTCTTTACTTCATGTACAAAGTGTATGCTATTTTTGTATTTAAAAATACGACTTTAGAAAAGTTAAAAGTCAAAAAGTCAAACTGTTCACTAATGCAGACTTATTTTGCTCCTGCTACTCTAAATATAAACTTAAAACACGTTTTTACTGTACTTTTAAAACTTGTCTAATACTTGCAAATATATGGATAGTATAAAGGAACTGGCAACAAACTGACATGCTTTAACTGGTCAAAAATAAATCCAATCCTCTTTTTAACACAGTAATGATACATACTGACATATAGTAACAGTTTCCAATATATTTACTACCATTTTCCAAGTACATACACCTTCCTTTTAAGAATATCATCTTAAAGAGCATTTCATTCGGTCACAGGTAACATCCAGGAAACAATACTTGCGCACTGCACTAAAACCTGCCCAGACCATGAAGAGAGAAAATAAATCTATTTTGCCACACACTCAAGGAGTACAACCTTTAGAAAAGGATTATTTCCATTACATTTTCATCAGGCGCTGGCAAAGAAAAGTATATCACGTTATTATGGAGACTGGAAGTGTAATGACTTCCAGGTTGCTAAGCAACACTGCAATGTTAAAGGCCCCAGTATCTATGATCTCTGGAGACACTCTCAAACTTCATTAAAATCTGCTCATAACCATTACACAAAAGGTCCATTTATAGTTTATAAAAAAGTTTCATTTCTTGACGTAATAATGAAGGAATTAAAAAAAAAAATCACATCACATCAAAACTTTTGTGGTACTTAAAACCAAATGTTTTGGAAGCTCAATGAAACCAATGTTTCCAAGGATGTTTCATAAAAGGAAAGAAAGCACTACCAGTTATAGTAAGTAAAATTATTTAACATGTTGAAAAATACTTTACCATGTAGAACTTTGAAATGATCTACAGAAAAGATAGATATGTTCCATGGGTAAACTGGGAAGGGAGGCAAGGATAACTTGAAATAAGAGCCCCAATCATTATTTGTTTAAGGAAGATCAGGATAGGTGACATGCTTTCAACTGAAACAGGACAGCAAGATGGTACAGGAAAATAATTCTCAGAAACACCCATAGCAGTGATGTTGGAAATGATAATCCCTGAAACAGAAAAGGTATGATTGGTCTCAATAACTATCCCATGTGTATCACTGGGATGTTGGTCTAAGAACTTTGACTCAGCTCTCTAAGATGCTAAAGAGACTTTATGTTTCTGACATCTCTGAAAGTCATCGGTTTTTATCACATTTTTCTACAGGCAGGAGAGAACAAAATGTCATATTCAAAATACAGGATAAAAAATGCCAGCCAAGACCTGAGGGAGAAATAAAGGTCTTTCCAGATAAATAGAAGGTGAAGGAGTTAGTAAACACCAGACCTGCCCTACAAGAAATGTTGAAAGGCACGCTCTTATCTAAATCAAAAAAAAAGAGCACATAAAAAACTAAACAAGGAACTTGATAGAACCAGAAATCTAAAGGTAACAAGAGATGGACATTATATAATGAATAACAGATCAATATATCAAGTTAACATAAAATTCATTAATATATATATATATATATATATATATATATATATATATATACACCAAATTGGGCTCTCCCTGGTGGCACAGTAGGTTAAAGCACTGCATTAACAATCTCTCATGAAGCCACTGAAACATGAGTTCAATCCCCAGCCAAGGGGCTGACCCATATGGTGTGGCAGACCTCTTCTGACCCGCCCGCTGCTCCCCTCAGCAGTGTACTTTGTTAATCTACCTGTTCTACTCCCCACTCTGTCTCTGGTGAATCCTTTCACCCATCACTAATCTGGCCTGTACCACAGTTCTGTAAGCATGAATAAATAAGTCTTTAAAATATATATGTGTGTGTGTGTGTATACACATACACACACACACACACACATATATATACACACACACACACCAAATTATGTACCATCAAAATATTTAAGGCAACTTTAACAAACTGAAAAACAGATACTGGTAGCAATGCAACAGTAGAAGGGGACTTCAATACCTCACTTTCATCAGTGAACAGATCAAAAAGACAAGAAAACAATATGGAAATCTCAACCATAAATGAATTAGACTAGATAGGCTTAATAGACATTTATAGGGCACCACACTCCCAAAAGCTGAATACATTCTTCTCAAATGCATCTGAAGCTTTCTGAAGGGTAGGCTCCATGTTGGGTCGCAAAGATCATATACAGTATTATAAATCAATGTGGCCTCAGTAAAATTAACAGAAATAAATAAGTTATGAAGAAAGTAGTCCTACTATATGTGGGATTTCATTAAGCCATTGTGATTGTGGAAATACCACACCAAAATCCTTTGATGAGTGAAGATCTGTCAGATAGCCAGGATGGTCTGATCATCAGGTGAAGAGGAGAAAAATTTCTTCACGTGTGAAGACAGAAAAGGCACATCCAACAGGAATACTAATTTAACCAGCAATGGAAAGTTAATGAAGATTTTAAATAGTTTTGAAAAAAAAAAATCTTGTGACTATGCTGGGAAGGGAAAGTTAAATATGAAAGATGTTCTAATGTGTCATCACACAATCTTGATAGTGGTAAAAATGACACACAGAAAGTCTGGAGTCACTGACAGAGTCTCTTGTGGTGGAAAGAGACCAGCCATAGGCCATCTTGGCAGGGTTAGGGGAAACTGCACTGGTGAATAAGACCAGCAGCCGTCAGCTGACTCTCCTGGGTGCAAATGCAGGAGCACAGCTTTCTGGTGCTCCTGGACTGCAATGGCCTCCTGATGTCTCTGATCCCTTGCTTTCTTCAATGTCTTCTTAGTCATTTCAGCCCTCTGCTGCACACCTCAAGGGCTGCATCTCACTCAGACCAGTCTTCCCAAAGCCCCACAGGCCCTTAATAACCTCACCCCTGCACCACACCCTCCCTGTTATCCATTATCCCTCACATCTTATCTGTCTCCTCCTTGCTCACTTTTCTCTGAACAAACTAAATACCTCCTGGTTTCTAACACTTAACAGGAACATGCACCTCAGCAAGTCCGGTCCCTGAGCCTCAGTCTCGGGTGCCTGCTCCAAGTAACTAACACCAGTGCCCTCCCTTTCCTTCAGTTCTTTGCTGTGGTGTCATCTCAGTGTGGTCTTCTGTATCTCAAGTTGCAAATGAGGCCCTGCATTTCCTATCTTTCCTTCCTTCTGTATTTATCTTCTGAATATTTTTATTATCTAAAGTGTAGCATGATTTAAGAAATGTGGTTATCATCCCACTCTCTTTGGTAAGTAACAGAACACAGATTTTCATCGGTTTTGCTCACTGTTATATCCCCAGTATTCAGAACACGGCCTGCCACAGAGCAGGCACTCAGAACTCCTTCATGCCTGGGTGAAGACTTTTTCTGCATAGTAAAGCAAAAATAGTATATAACTTAAAGAGAATGTCTTTATAATGCTGTGAAGACAAAATCAATTCCTTTTAATAAATCTGAGCTTTATATTTTGAGATCAAATCCCAATCAAACATTATGTCATTATTATTATCATTGTGCTGTTTCTCTTAAAAATGTCACTGACTTCATGTTAATCTCCCACCCCCTCTAATATAAAACAGGTCTAATCAAAGGAAAAAGAAGAGAGGGGGAGAGAGAGGCATCACTTACTTTCTTGCTGTACCTCAAGGAATATTTCTTTACTTTTCTAATAGAAAGTACATCCATTCTGAGCCTAAGCCTACAATTCATGCTGGTCCTAAAATAGGAAAAGAATCACTACGGGGTTCTTAGCTTCCTCAGTTGGTTAGTTTAAAGCTTTAAAGACTCTGTATATGAAGAAATACTGTTACACCAATTCTCAGCAACAGAACACCTCTGTTCTTAAGGCTCTTGCATGAGAATTGGAAGGAAAAAAGTGGTGAGCAAAGCAGGATTTTCTGTAAAGGATCTCCAAGGTATAGATGTTCATAATAATCTTCAATACTAATCATCTTCAGAGAATGATCCCAACCCTCACTCCTGCCACCTCTACTGCGCAAGGAAGGCAGGCAGGGGCCGCAGCAGTGTGCTACAATCATGGATCACGTCTCTGCGTGCAGAGACGTCAACAGTGCATGCTTGAGCCAACTTTACAGAATGAGTTTATGGTGGTTTATGCTTAGTTAATACTTGAGAATCAGAGCAAGCTAGCTTTAATTAAGAGACAAGTAGCTAATCTACAATCACTATACTGGGAAAACTCCCACTGATGTCAAGTTTAAGGGCAGGTGAACCTGGGGACAACTTGAAGGATTTCCAGCACATTTTTAAAGTGGGAGCACAAAGTACAATTATAAAACCACCCAACTGCTCAGTAAATGACAATAGATAATTGCATTCTTAGCATTTCCCTAGCATTCTCAGGATGCTCCAAATAGAGACTAAATAAGGAAGAGTACCCTAGGGGCAAAACATATCCTAATTCCATTAGCACAAATTAAACATCCTATTTCTTGAATCTGTTAGTGAAAACTGTGGTTTTAGGACATGACTATCACAAAATTGGAGCTTTGAACAAACATTTTAAGAATATCCAGGGCCTTTGCATGGTTCACTGGAGGGATCTGCCATCTTACTCCCCATGAGTCTAATGATCACGGTTTACCAATCACTGACATGCTGCTTGCCTGGCTTTGTAACAGTCGGATCACTCTTCTCTGAAACCATCCAGGCTGCCCAGCTTTGGGCAAAGGAGGGTACTCCTCCATCAGGGCTTAAGCAGAGACATGCCAACAGCACAGGCTTCCTCTTAGTGTTCCAAGCGCTCCTGGTGGAAGCATGCAATCCATGAATGGACAGTGAAGTAAATTTTCAGGAGCTTGACTCCCCTCCCTAACATCTTACAGTAAGAAGGTTGTACATGTGAGATCTCCTGAATCCAATTACTGCCAGTGAGTAATAAACTAGATTGACCCTGTTCCTCTATAAAGTCTGAGTTTTCCACAGCCCAGGGAGTTGAGCTCACTAACAGTCTCCTGACTGCTGCAGTACTCTGCATGCCCATTCTTGTGCCTCAGGTGTCCCACCCTCTCTCCATCTGCCTATCCAGTGTCATCTACTGCTCAGAAACTTAGCAGGAATACTGTAGAAGACAATCAGACATCAGACTTCAAACTAACTAAATGCCCTTTAAAGTTGTTCTCAGTCTGACCCATGACTCTCTAAAGCACCAAAATGAGCTCACAATATACCATAAAGAGCAAAAAGGGTAAGTGCCAGTACAAAGGTATAAATTTTATAGACCTGACTTACTCAGCTCAGAGGATACTTATTAAATACCTAATATATGTCAGATACCATGATAAACCTTGAGTTCACAGTAGGTAATTGGAATTCAATTGAGATACAACTGCCACTTTTCTGACTCAGAGACCACATTTTCCTAATTCCAAAGAGTTTGGAACTCCTTGGCCTTTCTGGCCCATTTCTTCTGTTTCCCAATACAGGACCAAGGATTTGAGGGCCTTTGCTCAGCATGTGTTTCTTCCAGTTCCATGTTGAGTGACAAACACATCCTTCTACCCTCAGCTCAAATACCATGCCCACGTCAGCTGCCTCGCTAGACAGACTGTTCCTGTGGACCTTGCAGGCTCCGGCACTGTAACACTGGCTGCATCATTCTTTGTGGTGACACTGGGTGCTTCTCCATCTCTCCAATTAGAGACCATTGAGAAACTGGTCACATCTTCCTATTTCAGTATCCCCAATCAATTACTCATTTCTCCCCTAAGAAAAGAATGAACTTCTCAGGCACCTTCTAGATAAAAATTCACCCCATTTCAGCTGGATGAGTGTGTGTGCCATCCACATTAATACTGCAGGGAAGAAGCATGGCAGTCAGCTACCTCGAAAGACTGAGCTAGAAGCAACCAACCCAAGGTGGGCTGATATGGCTCTATCATTTCTTAATTGGTGCTCTTGGGAATGTTCATGTCTATGACCTTAGTTTTTTAAACTGTAAGATGGGAATGATCACTGGAACTACCCTCTAAGTTGCTATGGAGATTAAATAAGAGAAAACACCAAAATTCTAACAGGGGAATTTAGCACACAGTGATAAACATCTGCTGACCATCTTCTAAGGATGACATACCATAACATGCTGAAAAGACAATGAACAAGACTACAGCACTATGCCAAACAAGTGTAGCGTAAAGCTGAGAACAGAAAGTAAGTCAACAGCTATAAAGCAAGGACTGCCCCAGAGATAAGGACAGAGCGAAATGGGACAAAGAAGAGGAGGGCTCTGGACCTTTAGTAATGTGCAGCTCCTTCCTTCCAAATGCTGAGATCAGTGCTAAGGTTACACAGGGCTGAGCTTCAGAATAGACAAGTTTGAGGGTTCAGTTGACTTGACTTGGCCCCACAGTCACCAGGTGTATGTTTTGCACAACTGGAACCCACCAGTGAGTGACACAAGGTAATTTAGAGAGCTTTCAGATGATTTTAAAGCAATTGTCACAATGGCTGGCCTGCAAATATGGGCACTTTGGAGCAGTTAAATTAGAGACATCAAGATGTTAGTGACTTGCAGGGATATCATTGACAAGACAGGAGGAAACAGTGTGGTTTTCTCTTTGGACCATTCAGTCAATTTTTCTTGTTAAGCAAACAGACCTTCCAATTTCAACAAAGGACAATTTTAAATACTTTAAATACAAAGGACTTTTTAAATACTTCACATAAATTTTCATGGTTTCTTGGAGGAATGTTATTTTCCATATCATACACAGTAATAAACACTATGAGAAATTGTGAATTCCAAAACAAACCTGGTTCTAAGCATTTCAAAGAAGAAATGGTGGTTCTCAACAAAAGCAATCATTTATTAGGTCACTATTTCCAAAGTTTTTGTTAGTCCCTACCAAAGTCACAATTTTGCCATATCTGCATATCATTCATATTATATAGTTCCTTCAAATTCACATTTGAATAAAGTCATTTTTTAATTTCTACAATAAAAGCTGAGCTTCTGGGAGGTACTCACTGTTAAAAAAAGGGAGAAACTGAGATTCAAAAGTTGTTTAAGATACTGTGTATCAAACTGAGATTTTCACCTTAAATCATCAAGAAGATCAAAAGAAAGGTAAAAGGCAAGGCTTGCCCGGTTATATGAGTCTATGTCGTCTAGTGCTGAGTTGGCAAGCCCAGAGTATGTCATCAACACTTTGGGAGACTCGCCGAGACCGTGTCATCATCCTGTCATTCAGGCGACGACTCCGCTGGGAGAGTAAGTCTTGCTGTGTGTGGAGGAGACCTGACTGCACTGAGTCATAACAGAGAGTGAGAGGGTAACCCTCATTATTCCCTTTTAGCTCCATTACCCATCACCTGCCTTGTCACACACTACAGCTGTCCACGTCTCAAACTTGGCTTGAGTTAGTTAACTCTCTGACACATTCACATGCAACAGGAACCCCCTCAAGATAATTCAATCTAGAATGGACACAGATTGACAAGCAGTACTGGACACAGACTAATGGGACCTTCTCCTTTACTAACTCCAACAATAGCCATTGTAAATAGCCTTCAAAATCAGCACAATGAGATTTATATAAAAAAATGCTTTCCAATAAACATCAGCTACATATATTTTTTAAAAATAAATGCAACAAAAGGAAAAGTTTTATCTTATGGTAGAATAATGGAAGTAGGAAAATGGTCATCTTCCGACCATTTCAAAATTTAAAATAATAATTACTGATTTGATCAAGTAGGGGGACAGACAGAGTCAAGAGCATAATGGATTGAGAAAGACAATTTTTCTGAAGTTTCCCTGAATCTAACCATCAGAAAGCATCAGATTGAGGGAAATTTTATAAAATATCCAGCTTACAGTCTTCAAAAATATTATGAAAGGCAAGAGAGGCTGTGAGAAAATTGCAAATTAAAGGCACATGTCTGTTAAAATATTTGATGCTGGACCCCACACACTCCCTTTTGTCTCCCCCCACCCCATAAGATAAAATATACAAAGGACATTATTGGGATAGTTGACAGAAAATGGCAAGAATGGCTTATTAGTGAAAGAATTGTATCAATGGTAAATGTCCTGATTTTGATTATGGTAGTTAAGAGAACATCCATTTTGTTAGGAAATAAACACTTAACAGATAAAGCAATGACAGGGCTCAGTGTCTCTAATTACTCTCCATTAGTCAGCAAAAAATACGTGTGTACATGAAGACAGTTAGGTGGAATATGACAACTGCTAACAATGGGTGACAGTGGGGAAGGGTAACGGGATTCTTGACCAAATGGAAGAAAACTAGCTACTCCCTGTCACTGGCTACCACAGAGTCCCCAGAGCTGCACCCAGTTTCTATGTGGACTTACCATTCTTCTGAGGATCCGCAACAGAAGCTTCTGCACCTTGGGGTCTTCCTTGGATATCAATAAATCAGCAAAGTTCTCTGCATTTTCGGGTGACAGGCTGTCTGCGTTTTCCCCTCCATATAGCTGAACCAGTATAGACAGACACTTGGATGAAACTTCAAAAATCTCTGGATCCTCGTGAGGAAGCTGAAAATTAATAGACAGGGCTACTTAAGCTCCATGGGAGATGGTGTTGCTATCTTTCAAGAACTACCATAAAATTTGGCTTAATAACTGGCATACAAAATTGCACTAATTGAATTTTTAGTGATTATTTTCAAAATGCATACAGAACTCAGGAAAAGCTGACAGCATGAAACTCATTACTGAAGATAGCAAAGAAAGACCTGTAACAAGCACAGGGGCCACACACTTCATATGCAGATCTCTCTGAAAGTCAGTGTCCAGTGAAATGCTCACTGAAAGAGAGCTGTAACGAGTAAGTATCCTTTCAAAAACTCAAACTAGAAAATCTTTCTTGCTCCAATGAACTGTCTTCTCCCTCCTTTATACACAGAGTATAATTTGTAAATGATTTAATTTCCACTTTTGTCTGGAAAACAGGACTCTCCAGGCCAAAACCATTCCCCACTTCAGCAATCCTGAGACTTCATGCTACCTTCATTTTACTTTTTCTTCATTATTTTATTCATATTTCTACTGTTTTTTAGAATTGCCAGACTGCAATGCCCAATTATGTGAGAATTTCAGATAAATTATGACTTATCTCTTACATACCATGTAAGTATGTCATGTACTTTATTTGTCAACCCTAACTTTATTGCTGGCATTCTCATTAGCCAACTCCTAAGTCTTATGGGAGAGACACATACACATACACACTTAGAAATATCACAAAGTAAACTTACTTTGAATTTTTCTAATTTTTAAAGAATTTAAGAACATAACTGTACTAGTCTACTTCCCATGAGTCAATCCATGCAATATAATGCACCTGAAATCTTTCTCATTTTACATTCTATTTTAAAATTATTCCCTGCTGCAGTATTTTGTCAAAATTGTATGGAATATTTACTTTCAGAGACTGTGTTAACCAAAGGAAAAAACACACACACACATATACAATAATATGTTTCCTGACGTTTTTAGGTACTTTGAGACAAGATTCTGTACTGGGAGACATCTTTACACGATTTCACAGGAGGCCATCAATCCCTGTTCCTCTTTACTTTTAATGTATCACTCCTGCCCAAATTCAGCTGAGGAGGCAGCAGAAAGTATAACTAAGTTGATGAATGATGGTAATTCCACATGACAATGGCCCAAGGAAACACTGTTGCCCATAGTCTGACACTGCCCCCTTCCCCTTGAGGAGGAAAGGTACACTTCTCTCATTGACCTCCAGGCAAATTATGTCCTTGAATGTGGGAGTTTAGAGGGAAGAAAACTTGTCACTACCATTATTGATTTAGTTGTAAGTCCATATCTCACAGATCAGAGTAGGGTTTTTTCCAAAATCCAAAAACAAGTTGAAAGTCACTGGTAGGTCAAGTCAGCCTTGACTCCTGGGCCTCCTGCACGGCCCTGACTAACTTCTATAATATTCTTCACATTTTCCTTGTCAACAACTACAGGATGGGAAAACACAGCTCTGCCAAACCCCATAACCAGTCACTATAGGAGGAGGTTAAAATGATTCTACTGAAGCAACAAAGTTGTAGAAACCTAGAGGGTAAAAATGTCAATACTGACGCTAAGGTGCTGAATTCTGTATAAAACTTTGGCTTGATCATGTCTGTTTCTCTCTATCTTACACAGCCAGGTCGATTCTATTGCCTTGCAGGAGGGAATAGAATTATGATCAAAATTATAGTACTTGCTCTCTGTACTTCAATTTAGAAGAATTTAGGTCTTACTGCCATGTAGCTAGCAAGTTTCTCCTTTCATTTAGGTCATTTCAAAATGTTCAATAGTTGTCATATGACTTCTATTGTCTTGTTACATTTTTTTTTTACTTCTCTGACTAGTGGTTTTATTAAGTTCTCTGAAAGGAATTTCCTTTCTATTACTATTTCTAGTCCTTTAACACCAGTTTGAAGGAAGCTATTGGGTCTCTTGTGTATTATATATCAGAAACTTACTGAAATTTGCTTTTTAGTAACAATAAATCTATTTTAATCTCTTTTTTCCTAGCTATAAATATCTCATCAACTGCAAATAATGATCTTTTCTCTTGTCTTACTGTAGCATCTATATGATTCCCCCGCCTCCTCACAAATTAGCAGTTGTAGAAAACATTTCTCTGTATTCAATTTCAGGGAAATTAATGTTAACTGTTAATTTCTAGGACATAATATTCAAAATATTTGGGAGATTGCCTCCATCTTAATTTTTAAAAATATGAAGAATGGCAAACTGAACTTTTTAAGCATCAATTATCATGACTGTATTTATTCTCAATTTCTTAAAACATTAACTAAGCTTTAAACGAGTACAACCATTATGGAAAAGTGTTTGGAGGTTTCTCAAACTGTTAAAAATGAAGCTCCCATATGACCCAGCAGCCCCACTCCTAGGTATCTGCCCAAAAGACACAAAAACATTAATTCAAAAAGACACCTGCACCCCCATGTTTACTGCTGCTTTATTTACAAATACCCAAAAGTAGATGACTGAATTAAAAAGATGTGGTACATATATACAATGGAATATTACTCAGCAATCAAAAAAGATAAACACATGCCTTTTGCAGCAACATGGATGGAGCTGGAAGGGATCATGCTTAGTGAAATAAGCCAGAAAGAAAAGGAAAAATACCGGATGGTTCACTCACAGCAGGAGCATAAAGGACCAGGCAAGAAAATAATAACAATAATGATCAATTATATACCAGAGACATTTGACATTTTGTGGGGGTGGAGTGGGGAATGAGATGAAAAACAGGGGGTGGGGGGGGAGGGAAGTGCACTGGACTATGGTGATGGCACAGGGGTGAGTCGGTGATGGGAAGCCCACGGGGATTACAAACTGAGATGGAAAAAAGCACACAATGATGTAAAAATAAACTACGATTAAAAAAAAAAACATTAACTAAGCTTTTGTAGTACCTGAATTATTCTTGGATTCCTAGATCAAACCCTGTTTAGTTACTCAGGTCCTCTAAATATTGCTATACTTACTACTTTCTTACTAAAACTGAAAGTAATTTTGAGCATTCCAAATTTTACATATGAATTCAAAAATTTCCAGGGATACCTACCTTGTTACTTCAATAGACCAGAGTATAGAAAAAGATGAAAAGCTTCCTTCATTTTCATAAATGTGTAAGGTGAATGCTGTAATCTACTTTAAGATAATTTGGAATGCTTGAAATTACTTTCAGTTATAGTAAGAAAGTAGTAAATATAGTAATATATTAGAGGACCTGGTAGCTAAATAGGGTTCGATCTAGGAATCCAAGAATAATTCAAGCACTACAAAAGCCTATGATCAATCTTGTAGATATAAAATATCACATTGCTACAATCTTGTTGTCTGGGTTCTTGCTTTTTGTTTTGCATATTTTTACACTTTTTCTTTTGATAATAACAGAATTCTTGCATTTACCCTTCACACTGGCAGCCCTTCTTGTTTTTGATGGAAATCTGAGCAGGATAATAAAGAGAAAGATAATGCTCCCTCTTTCCCTATCACTGCAAAAAAGCAGGTTCTATTCTGTATCATAAAATAGACCTTAAAAACATAATTTCCACTACAGAAATCTTGTAAGATTACCCCTTGAATGCAGAAGGGGTAATTATACCCTGTGAAATCAATGTTTAACTTTAAAGCATAAATAGGTCTGGTGCCTACCTGGTGGCCTAGGGATAAAGACTCAGTGCTATCACCATTAAGGCCTGAGTTCGATCCCTGGGCAGTGAGCTGACCCACATATGGTGCAGCAGACCTCTCCTGTTCTGCCACTGCTCCCTCAGCAAATCTACCTGTTCTGTAAATCTACCTGTTCTGCTCCCTTTTCTGTCTCTGGTGAATCCTCTCACCCCTTACTATCCTCCTCACCTCTGGCCTACACCCTCAGTTCTTCTATGCAAAAATTTAAAAGTAAAATGTAAATAGCTCTGATTGGATGTCTTACCTAACAATGTTTGCTTTAGATAACACTTATACTGATATCTTTGAATTCCCACATGGTAAACAGGCCTATAAGAAGTCTTTGTTCATTTGGCATGTCTCTCTTTTCTACCTGATTGTGTTTAAAAAAAAAAAAAAAATCACACACCTTAGGTTCTTATTTAAACAGAGATTAAATGACTTACATCATTAGATAAAATTTTAAAACTTTTCACATTTGGTATTTTCATCTATTCTGATGTCAATATTGAAAATTTATAATTTTCTAGAAAATCATCACTTCCCTATATTTACAAAGTTAATCCTTCAATATTATAAACATTTCACATTTGGGTAGCTGTATTTCCTTTCTTTATCTAACGCTATAGTCACAGAATCCAAATTAAAACAACCAGATATAATTTTCAACTCTCAAATGGTCAAATATATTACAGAAAGACTCAGAAAATACAATGTTGGCAAAGATGTAGGAAAAGGGTATATCTAAACAGTTTTTCATAGGAAGTAAATTGCTAAAAAGTCTTTTGGGAAGTTATCTGGCAATATCCTATTAAAATTTAAAAGGCCTTTTAACTATCTTACTCAAACCAAAGGAAATGCACTAGTACAAAGTAGTCTATTTTTATCAGGCTTATAGCAAATGTAAATGTGTCCAAACAGTTTAAATGGCCATCCATCAAGAAATGTTGAATTGAATAAATAGTACATTATACTATACAGAATTAAAAAGAATGAGACTGGTAATACATGTACTGACTTGGAAAGATGTCCATGTTGAGATAACTAAAAAAAAAATTACAAAATATTTTAATTTCTAATTTTAGAAATGAAAGCAATAACAATAACAAGAGAAAATCAATTATACAAGTGCATTTGATGGTAAGCAGAGCAAAAGAATGCCCAAAGTAAATCATGATTACATGGGGGCAGGATCATGCCACAATTCAAGGAGAGAGACTGTAATGTTACTTTGGCCACTTCTATATTCCTTGAGTTGTTATAATATGCTTTGGCCCTCTAGTACAAAAAAATTCAAATATTAAAATAAATCTGCCTTCACTATCCCTAAAATGAAAAAAAAAAATGTGGGGGGCACTGTCCTGGTACCCTATTACCCTTATGCATTGACATGACTCAAATGCAAGACTCACTACAACCAATGACAACAATCAGACAGAGGGAAGGGCTGAGGTTTCCTATACCTGCTGCAGTAACAGCTGCCATGATTTTGTATGACCATCAAATACTGGGCTCAGAAAGAAACTCAGAAATGCTACTTTTTGGTTATAAGATTCAAAAATGTAACAAAGAATATACTTTAGAAATCTGTTAAAATTACTGCTTACTGAATCGAGGATATTGGAAAATATCTAAAATCTTTTTCATAAAAAAGAATACCTCTCTGAAGAGCTCATATCCAAGTAACATAGGTTTAAGATAGAGAATATATAGGAAAAACAAGAGATACCACATTTATCCCTAAAAAAGGCTTTTATTTCCATAAATGATAGGTATTTTATAATAAAGTTCCAAGTCTAACACAATTTAAAAACCACTCCCCAACATAAAAACTTAACAAATCAGGCAGTTTTTACAACTGGAAGAAGATTCTCCATAACAAATTGGTTAAACATAGTTATGGCTTTATTATCTAGACCGTTAGCATAAATTCTGTAAGGTAAAGCCTCAGCTTTATCAACTAATGGTTCATTTATCCAAAGAGACTGATCCAGAATTAAAATTAAAATGAGATTGCTTGTCTAAAGGTTTATGCTGTAGGACTTTGCTGCCCCCAAAGTACTTTTAGTGGGAGCTCAGTGCCTGTACCTTCATTACCTACGATACTGCAGGAGATCAACCACCACAGCTCAAGTGGCAGTTTTCCCACCAATAGAACCATTAGGGCAGCTAATTTTAGAGCTACAATGAAATTGTTAGAAATACCCCCGAGTACATTATTTCAGCACATTAATGAGGCTGTTCGCAAGGGGAGTTTATTACAATAAGAGATAGATGTTTATTAGATCAGTAATATGATTACAGAACATGCTGTATGGGAAGGACCTCTGGGAGCCGTAGGCAGGATAATTTCGCAGGCATTAAACAAAACAAAAAAGCCAAACATCATTATCAAACTGCTAACTTCACTGCATCACAGTTATAGTTAAATATCCACTCTGTTGACTAGCCACATTATTTTCCTGCTTCAAAAACGATGCATAGGCGTGTTTTCTAAGTTGACATGGAATCAGAGGCTTTTTTTCTGGGTAGCAAAATAAAACAGCAAAATCAGGTCATTTTGCTCATTTTAAACATGACCCTCTTCTAAAGACACCTGGGGATTGGATTTCGAGACTGTAGCTGTAGTGAGTTTTTCACTGCATGCTATTGTGCTACTGAGTAATAAAAATATCTCTACCACAGCCATACAGCAAAGAGATAAAGGCAAACATGGTTTGGGGGAAGAGGGGAGGCTGTATGTGCCAAGTGCTAAGCTAAGAGTTCCTTGTGTATTACTCCTTTAATTCTCCCAACAACCCCATGAGGTGCTAAATTTTCTACTTTCTCTTCAATATGAAAATGAACACTTACTTTTTCCCACAGTCACTTAACTGATAACAAATGAAGGCAACTCAACTACAGTTAAATGAACGAGACAAACATACTAATTAACTCAGAGAGGACTAAACTTCATTCACAAGGAAACAAACACAAGACATCAGAGGTCGACGAGTCCTCATGTATCAGTGTGGCTAAATGGCACTATTTCAGAAAACTCAGTTATCAGCAAGGTTGTGGTCAACAAGCTTGGCTTTCAGTGAAGATGAAATCTGGTCCTTCGCCTTTTGGGGAGGAGAACTGACATGGATCAAAATAAAACTGTATAACCCTTTCTCTAGTATAGTAGACAGGATTCTTCCGAGAAAGTCAGTAGGAGAGCTCCAGACATATAGAAAGAAATGACTCTGAAGGTTTGCCTCTCATGAATATGAGGATGAGAAATCCCAGTCTGCCATCTGCAAGCTGGAGGCCCAGGAGAACTGTGGCACAGTTCTAACCCAAACCCTGAAAACCAGGGGAGCCAATGAGTAAATCAATCCAGAATTTGGAATAATTCCAGTGTGATCCAACTCCAGCACAGAGCAAACTCACTTTGCATCAGGCTTCTTGTTCCAATGAGCCCTGCAGTACAATGGATGGTGCCCACTCCCACTGGTGAAAACTGTCTTCTTTCTTCAATCTACACATTTAAATGTTAAAATATTCGGCCCTCCCTGGTGGCACAGTGGGTTAAAGCACAGCACTAAGAAGCTAAAGCCACTTCAGCATGAGTTCGATCCCCGCCTACCCCAGAGGTGACCACATGGCATGGCAGACCTCTCCTGACACGCCCGCTGCTCCCCTCAGCAGTGTACTTCGTTGATCTGCCTGTTCTGCTCCCCACTCTGTCTCTGGTGAAGCCTCTCACCGCCTCTGAGCCTCTGGCCTATACCCCAGTTCTGTAAGCACAAATAAGTAAATCTTTAAAATAAATGTTAATATATTCCAGAAATACCCTCACAGGTACACCCAGAAATAGTATTTACCAGATTTCTGGGCATCCCTTAGCCAGTCAAGGGATGACACACAAAATCAGCCATCACACCTAGCAATTCTATTTCTAGTAGTTTTTTCTATGGCTATGCAAGGACTAGTAAACACAGTAGTAAATTAACAGTAAGGATTTTTAATGCAGATCTACTCGCCAGAAAAAAAGCATCCTCCTACACACACACACACACACACACACACACACACACACACACACACACTGAGCATCCGCGTAGAGAGGAGCTGACTAACTTGATTATAGTTATTTATACAGTACCAGTCTTCAAAAAGAGCTTAATTATATGTGCTGACATGAAGATTTTACTGAAAAAGTTGAAAATCTAGTGAAGGTATTTTCAGGGAAATAAAGTTAAAGATCAGTGCATACACTATGCATTTCATAAAAAGGGGCATGTCATTTTTCATTCACTTTTAAACACACACATACACATGTATGTATAAAAAGCATACATTGTTCTACTGTGGATCTACCCAAAGATGTCTACTTTTCACTTAACATTTAACACTTAAGAGTTTGAATTACTTTTAATGTATACATGTAAAAAGTTTTATGATTTCAAGATGATACAACAGAATTTCTTTTGTCAGAAACACAAAATATTTGGATAAAAAATACAAAGTTTTGACTACCATGAAGACACAGCTATTCTTTCCACACATCAGACTGACTCATTTTTCATTCTCCTGTTTTGATACTTCATATGTGAGGTCGCTGTGTGAAACTATTTTATTAGTTTCTTATTTTAGTATTTAATAGCTGACCACCATTAATGCTCAAAGTGTTTTAGTTTGAACTGATGTTTAGACTCCTACAGAAAAAAAAAAAAAAGGAGTTTAGTTCTTAAGTATTTATTTTTTCCCTCACTGATAAAGAGAAACTGATCACTGGATTAAACATTTAGTTTTCTGTATTTGCAGTGTTTCTGCATGATGGGTTTTGTAATTACCTTGGCCTCCCTATTCCAAACAGCTTTGGGGTTTCATTTACACAAAATGTGTTGCCTATTTTTGCCTCAAGAGCATCTTTAATTATGAGCTAAATCATAATTATGAAAAAAGTTATGAGTTGGAAATTTTATCCTTCAATTCACACTGACAAAAAAGAAAGATAAGAAGAGCTTAACTGAACTGTTTACACTTAAATAACTTCTCTGGGCAAAGAGAGGCTGTGAGCTGCATTACAAAGAAGGCAGTCCAGCAGGCAAGCTCCTGAGGGCAGGACAACCCCAGCACAGGAATTCCACACATAAAGTCTTTGGTGATTCTCACTATGGTTAGGAAGATAGCTTAATCCCCAGGACAAGAGAAATTATGAAAATCTAACCACTAATGATCACAGGGGATCCAATTTAAGTTCAAAGTTCCAATATGCTTATTTCTAAGAAGTTACTGAGGTCAAATTAATCAACCTTGATGTTTTCCCATTTGTTTTCCCCAATCATATAGGTATGGCCCCAAATATGTCCAAAATAGCTCAATGTAATTGTGTGAGAATAAATTTTAGCTTTGAACTGAAATATTTAGTACAATTACTTTTTTGGACCAAGTGATGCTTCTGGAGTAGAAACACAGAAAGGCATTCAACCAATAATCCCTTAAGAATATTTTTGGTTGCTGGACTTCCTTGCGGGTGCAAAGGGTTAAGTCTCAGTGCTATGAAGCTACCTGCAGCCACTGTAGCACAAGCTCTACCCCTGGCCAGGGAGCTGACCCACTGGCTCAGCACACCTCTCCTGTCTCACCAGCTGCTCCCTTCAGCAGTGTATTTCATCACATCTGCCTGTTCTGCTCCCCACTCTGCCTCTGGTGAATCCTCTCAATGCTCCCCCTATACCTCTGGCCTGTACCCCAGTTCTTGTGTGTATAAATACATAAGTCTTTAAAAACAAAAGAATATTTTTAGTTAGTACTTCTTAAAAAAAAAAAACACTACATTGAAACTGATACAAGGTATTTTTAAATAGAACTTGAAGAGGACAGTAGATAGAGTCTTCTGGTCAACCATCGGCATACAAGCAGATGATGGTCATTTTAACTGCCTGGTGACTCTTTCAAACAAACTGGAAGAAAAAATGCCTTTATGCACTGTGTCAGTAGCTGCCACAGTTACTGGATAAGAACCTGTTAGGAGCCATTTGCCCATAACAGCCTGCTTGAAAGGGGGCCCAGGCAGCCATGCTCTTTGACATTAATTAGAGAGCAGACTCAGGCTGCTGCTGGCGACATGTCTTCTGCAACAGAGGGATACACCCAGCTAGGGAAGAGCGTCAAGAATGATGTATGATTAACAACTGTCGCAAGAGATTAAAAAAACACCATCTTTTTCTAAAAGAAATTACTAATTTCTCATTCTATAACTGTAGCACAGGGATATGAATGGAACTCATTGAATCTGAAAAGAACAACAACAGATTTTAAGTTCAATATAATGTTTTATGCTTTGGTAAGGAAAATCTAGTTGCTTATTTTGGAGGGTCCAAATGTAGTTTATTACACTGCCACAGAGGCAATTTATTGCCACAAGAAATCCAGCCCAATTGTTCTTAGTCTCCACTCAGCAGAACAGTATGTTGACCTTTACAGGCAGAAGTGAAACAGCCAACTCTGTGGAGAACAACTACAGTGTCAAACTGAAGCGTTGCAGAGCTGGTGAACATTCATGAAATTCTCCTACTGTGCTGGCCACTGGCAGAGAGGATGGGAGAGGTGTGTGCTTCTGAACCATCCAAGAAGTTACTTACAGGCTTTGATCTGGGATTTCAAATTCTAAATCACTAAAAATGATACGGTGTGTTAGAAAAACTGTTCAAGATTCTGAAGCTCAAATCACAGCCAGCTCCATCTCCTCTGATGGACAGCATGTTAGGTGTTTCAGTAGAGGGGCGATATCTGCAGCGAGTAGCTGCCTAACATGGCTCCCCAGCCCTACACAGCACAACACAGGCAGAGGAAGAACCACTGACCCCACTGCAGCAATGCGACAGCTGCCTTGAGGCCAGCCCGTCGCTCTTCAGTGGATAAGGGTTTCTGAGACTGAGGCTGAACGTCCTTTGCCCTGGACCCTCTCAGGGTCACTCTTCCCGACCTCATCAGCTCGAAACCATCCTATTACCCACATCCCCAGTCAAAATAGAAAGATTCCGAAAATCCTCACTGGCTTGCCAGAAACGTATGCACATCCGTGTGTTAACTGTCCCAGGGAAGCAATCTAAGCCTAACACTCTTATTTTTTAATTTTAATTAAAGGAATTTTAAGTTACATCAAGCAGATGGAATGATATTTTGAAGGGATGTGAGGGAGAGATTCTGTTTATTTTTATAAGCCCTTTTAGTCCTTTTAGAATTCCTGATCTTAGAACCTAGAGGAATAGCAGACCAATGAGAGGTTACAGAAAATCATTGCAAAGGTGACTTGCGTTTGAGACTCAGGAATGGAAGCAGGGGAGGGCAGTGACAGCAGGATAGTGGAAATTAAGTTCTTGAAAGCCTAAAATGGAGATCATCACCAAATACAATGACCACCAAGAGAATTCAATCAGAAGGAATAAAAATAGAGCAATCTCAAAATTATTTTTTTGAAACATAATTGACATGCAATTAATTGCATTACTTAAAAGACACTGAACATATCCAAGACCCTCAAAAACATCTATGCACAAATAACTCACCATTTTGATTATAGTAGCTTCATTATAAGCCTTAAATCAGGAAGCAGTTTACCCTCTAATTTTGCTTTTTCAAAGTCATTTTGTCTATATTACAGTTCTTTGTACTTTACATAATCTGTAGAACCAGATGATTAATTTCTAATGACAAAAACAACAAAAACAAGCCTGCTGGGGTTTTAACTGCGACATTAAGTTTACAGATCAAATTGAAAAAAAATTAAAATCATAACAAAATCTTTAATTTCTTTAAGCAATATTTTGCGGTTTTCACTTCTGTCAGTTTTATTTCTAGGGATTTCATTTTCTTTGCTATTTTAAATGGCATTACTTTTATTGCGATTTCCAATTGCCCATTGCCAGAGACAAATTAGGTTTTAGTATATTGATTTTGATTCTTACAAAAACTGCTAAATTCTTATTATTTCCAGTAGCTACATACAGATTGCACTGGATTTTCAACAAAGACAATAATGTCATCTGGGAATAAAGATAGTGTTACTTCTTCCTTCCCAGTTTGGTTATTTCTTTTTCTTAAGTGATTGAACTAACCAGAATCTCTAATCAAATGGCAAATGAAAGCATTAAGTCTTTCACCATTAAGTATGAAACTAAGTGATGGTTTTGAATTTTTATCTAGTATATTTTATACACCTATTGACGTGATTACACTTTGCTTTGAAACAACCCTCGCATTACAGGACATTATGAAATTCCCCTGTTGAGTGCCTGATATTTTTGTTTTCCTAAGAAGAGTTGTGATGAATCCCCCCTCAGCACTCTCCCACCAGGCAGTTATTTAGAACTACTTGACCCTTTTGATTCTTGGGGTGAGCCTAGGGTCAGAATGAAGAATAAGGAGGGCTACAGAGATAGGGGCAACAAATTCCAAAGGGGACTAATGGACCATCCCAGGACTAAGGGCAACAGGACATTCCATAAGGACAATAAAGAAAAAGGACTCTACGATAAGGGCTGGGACACAAGACTTAATTCTGGGCATGGAGACATTAAGGCGGAGTGTCATGAGACCAAGAGAACTAACAGATCACAAAAGAGACTGAAGGGGCTTTAGAACATCAGGGAAAGGTACAGATTCCCTAAGGCCACTTTGGTTTCCTTGCTTCTTCCAGGTCTGGTTCCACCCACCTGGGAGTTCACTTTCTTTCTTTTCTTTTCCTCTTCAAAAATCTTTCTCTTAGGCCCTCCCTGCTGGCACATCTCGTTAAAGCACAGCACTAAGAAGCAAAAAGCTACTTCAGCATGAGTTTGATACCTGTCCTGGAGGTGACCACATGATGGGCAGACCTCTCCTGACCCGCCCACTGCTCCCCTCAGCAGTGTCCTTCGTCAGTCGGCCTGTTCTGCTCCCCACTCTGTCTCTGGTGAGTCCTCTCACCGCCCCTGCACCTCTGGCCTGTAGCCCAGTTCTGTATGCATAAATAAATAAATCTTAAAAAATACTTTCTCCTTTACCTATTTCACTAAACAAATATTTACTTAAACATTTGCCTGAGCACTAGAGAAGTTCCTGCAGCAGCTTGGTGAGACACTAACCCGTGGTGGTCTAGTGGCCAGGACTCAGTGCTGCCGGCGCAGCCTAAGATCCATTCCTGGTTGGAGACTCGGCCTGAAAATCCAAAATTAGGGTATCACTTTCATATCTTGTTTATATGATGCTAGGTGGAACTGGAACTCCGTGAAGGAACAATTATTACACACTACTGAGGCAGACTGCATATCCTTACCAATGCTCCACAAATTGAGAAATTTTCCAGTCTATCAGATAGAAATGAATTGCATTAACTAGAACTTTATTTTTTTTTAACGGTTAGGTTTTTTTTTTCGGTTTTTCTTGAAGGCTTTTTTTTTAAAGGTTTATATATATGCATACAGAAATAAAGGCCAGAGATGCAGGGGCAGTGAGAGGCTTCACTCTCACAGACAGAGTGGGGAGCAGAACAGGCAGACTTACGGAAGTACACTGCTGAGGGGAGCAGCGGGCAGATCAGGAGAGGTCTGCCCGTGCATGTGGATCACCTCCGGGGCGGGGATCAAACTTGCACTGAAGTGGCTAAGGCTAGCTTGTAGTGCCGTGTCCTAATAGGCTGCGCTACCAGGGAGGGCCTGGAATTGTTTTTTAGTTCTTATGGGTTGTTATGTCATAGTCATGTACTCTGAATACCTCAGGAGGGGCCTCTGTAGATCTGATATTTCTCCCTGTGCAACTCTTAGTCCCCCTTATTCTGTCATCCTCTCAACTGCATCTCAACTCAGAAAATCTAATGTGCAAATCTGATAGCAGCGTATTTTTGCCTAAAACCCTCCATGGCTCCCCATGATAGCTTTAGAGTGGATACTAAGTACAGCCTTGTTGCATAATCCAGTTAAAAAAGAGGTGATGTACAGGCCCTCCCTGGTGGCGCAGCAGGTTAAAGCACAGCACTAAGAAGCTGAAACCACTTTCACATGAGTTCGATCCCCGCCTGCCCTGGAGGTGACCACATGGCGTGGCAGACCTCTCCTGACCCGCCCACTGCTCCCCTCAGCAGTGTACTTCGTCCATCTACCTGTTCTGCTCCCCACTCTGTCTCTGGTGAAGTCTTTCGCCACCCCTGAGTCTCTGGCCTGTACCCCAATTCTGTATGTACAAATAAATCTTTAAAAAAAAAAAAAAAAAGAAGGGATGTACAAAACTCAAGAGCTTGCTCTCCGTGAAACAGGAAGCTTGAAGAGTTGAGAGCCACAGGAATGTGGCTGTGTGGCTGATCTACAGGAGAGGTTTACAGTCGAAAAACAGAGTACAGGGGCAGTTCCAGAGACCACCAACATGAGGTGGTTGCCTGGCTTGTGGACATTGAAATCCAAAAGCCACAGCCTTGGGCAATAAGGTTCCCTTTCAGGACTCTGGGGGAATCAACATGGGGAGGAGGACCCAGCTATACTGCACTGAGAGTGGTAACACCAGGGAGCCTGATTTTTCCCTCTCTTTAAAGTAAGTAGCATTTAACTTCTGCAGTCATTTTGAACTTAAGCATTGCAAGTAAAAAGCTATTCTCCCACCTCCTCTAGCAGTGGCATCTTACAGAACCATAAAACAGTTACTAGGAAATAGAAATTAACACTGATCCATTATTATTAACTAACCTATACACCTCTCTCCTTAATCTTACATCCTTTCCACTTACGTCCTCTTCTGATTCAGGATCTAAGCTAGGGCATTTCGGTGTCCTGTCTCTTGGACACCTCTAGTTTCGGACACTTTATCTAATCTGCCTTTGTTTTTCTAATGAACCAGACAGTTTTGAAGAGTACTGTCACCTTGGTAGTTAGAATGCCTTGGTTTGCCTGATGTTTCCTCTTGGTTAAATTAGGTTACACTTTTTTTTTGGGGGGGGGGGCAGGGCCAGGAAAAACCATATACCCTTATCAGCAGATAATGCCAAGAGTAAAACTATTTTATCATACTTTCATCACTGATAACGTTAACCTTGACGACTTGGTTAGGGTGATAGCCATTAGTTTTTATCTACTGTAAAATCATCATTTATTCCTTCATAGTTAACTAAGTATTTTGTGTAGAGATAGTTTGAAGTTTTGTTTCTTGTTTCCCATTACACTTTTACCCATTAATTTTGTCATCGATTGAGGAGGACAGATTTCATGTGACTTAGAAAAATAAAGTGACATTTATTACAAATAACTAAATCCCTTACTTGGTAGAAAAGCTTACACATTGCCTCGCAATCTGTCCCTCACAATATTTCAGGGTACATTTCTCAGCCTCCCTGTGTTCCAACCTCTCCATGCCTCCCATGTTTCATGCCTGCGACTGTGTCCTCTGTCTGGACGCTTAGCCTGGCAGTCCCTCTCCGCCTACCACCAGGCTGTATCTGCTTGGCTCACTCTCACTCATCTGCAAACACAACTCAAAACTACTCTGGAGGATTCCTAGAAGATGGCGGTGTAGGAAGCAGCAAGAATCTGTGTCCCCACTAATGTAACAATTACTTTGGTAGAATTTTTCTGATGAAACTGTTTGCAACTCTGTAGCCCAATGGAGGGAAAAGCCTGGACAGGGAACTGCAGTTAATTTGGCTCAGTTTAACTCTTAGCCTGGTAGCAGCAACAATGCCGGACTCCCAGCCTCAGGACAGGTGGTTGTGCAAGTGTTCCTGCAGCAGTCTGCACAGAACTTACAAGAGCCAGGACAGGCAGAAAGGCCCCTACTATTCCTCCAGATGTTGAGAGTGTATTTTCTGATTGTTGATTGTTGCTTCTGATCACAAAGGTGCAGACAAAAAGGCAGCTGGTCAATGGATTGAAGGGACTTGAAGGGACAGCATGTGAAAATCAATCCATAGAATACACCATCCAAAGTGATCTAAAGATTCGGTTCAACCCTGATGAAACCTCAAAGATGATGTTCCTCTTTTTTTTTTTTTTTTCCCCAGAAATAGAAGCCTCACCTTAAAACTTATATGGAACTTCAAGGGACCTTGAATAGACAAAACAATCTTGAAAAACAATGAAGCTCAAAAATTCACACTTCCTGATTTCCAAAGTTATGATAAAACTACCAAACCAAACAGTTGTCATGCTCCTTCTTAAGTCAGAGTCAACTTCTACCATTCTGTCCTCTGCGCTGTCCATGCTATAAAGGATCTCCCAGGATTCCATTTTGTAAGGGTTTGTGCTGTTTTTGTTACTTGTTTTGTTCGCCTTCACCTGAGTCACTCTCTTCTTTGCAGCCACCTTTACCACAGGCCCCGGTTCCTCGGGCTGCAGAGCCGAGGTCTCCATGGCGCCCTGGTCAACACTGCCAGTGTCTGCTGATCTTCTGCTGGCCCCTCACACCAGAGTCAAGATTCACCTCCAGCCTTGTCCTTTTGGTTTCTCTGTTGCACTCTTGCCTTTGCTGGCCAATTCCCTCTCAGATCATCCACTTTCATAAAATGCTGCATGGATTTACCATCAGGAGACAGGGAGGAGACATAACCAAATGCTTTGCTGTCTCTGTGTGAAGTAAATAATCGATATAGAGGGACCAACGGTTGACAGATTTTGAAATAAGTGCAGTATTAGTCACTGATGATGAGGCACATCTACTGTTTACACCATGATTTGTTTGTACCTCCTGCAATTACTTCATGCAATTACTCACAGTGAACACAACGTGATAACTGCAAATTAACCCAAGGTCTGAAGGGACTTGGTGTTATTTAGTTGAATTTTGTCAGAGCTATGTAAAACAAGGTTTGTCTATGTGTGGATGCATATCAGGGCATATATTAATTATGAAGTTATTCTAATTTAAAATATATGTGCGCCTAAATAGTACATACAAATTATAGACCTTTTTGCTTTTAATTTTTAAATTTTTAAATCAGCATCATATTACAATGAACATATATTCTGGTATTTAATTTAATCTTCTAATTATTTTTCCACATTGCTAAATATGACTAGGAAATATGATTTTAATAGCAACACAGAATTCTACCTCAGGATACAATTTAATTACCAACTGAGCAACATATAGGTTATCATCAAGGTACCTGATACTAAAGATAATGTTGTGAGAATATTTGTTTTAAAAATTCTTTCTGTGCTGCTAATTATTTCCTGCTTACAAATTTAATTCGCTGACATTACTCTTGGCAGGATCCCTATTTCAGAATTCTATTTCCATGTCTTACTTCAGTCACTCTTCTAACTCCCATTTCCTCTTTTTCTTCTCTCAATCTGTCTCACTGCCTTAGTCTTATCAGTGAAACATCTGATGTGTATTCATACTAATGCTTTACTACCTAAAAGGGGTTTTAAAAAGAGGGTGAAAAGAAAGTGGGAGTTTGGGTCATCAGTGCGTCAGAAGGCTCTTCTAGAGCTCCTTTCTGGCACGACTCTGGTCCCAGCACCTAAAGGAATACTTCCCTACTCCACTTAGAAGAGATTTGGCCAGTAACAGCATGATATTAAAAAACACATGGCTTTATTACCATCAATTTAAGACAAAGGTATATGAAGTAATGGGAGAAAATAAGACCTGCAGCTCTGGAAACACTTTCCTCCAGTTGCTTATCCAGACACACAACATGAGAGTCTCTACTGGTAGAAATGGGTGATGCTGCTGTGACTTCTATCTTGGGAGCATCTATGCTCTACTGCAGGGATCCTAATGCTGGGGGGTACAAACACTGCAGTTACTATCAATACAACTATAGCAATTTCCAGACAGACAAGTTCCTGGGAACTGCTATCTTCTCTTTTGTATCTTTTCTGGTCAAAATTAGGGCGTGAGTTGTTTCAGGAACACAGGCTTTCCAGTGTTGGTGAAGGCCAGGGCAAGCCCTACAAGGAGAGGTCAACCTCTAAAAGGAACTCAACATGGTGTGACTGTGAAGCAAGCATGTGGTGATCCATCCCCACCTCCTGGAGGCAGGCTGCACAGGGCAGGGCAGCGGGGGAGGCACACGGTGCATTTGTACTTGAATCTCTTTCTTTCCAGACTTAGTCTAGTCTGTTACATTGAAGAGAGGTAGAAAACATTCCACTGTGTATTAGCAATTTGCTTCTTTCACTATACTAGGCCCCAAAGTGAAGGAGATGAATGAGTCCTGTATTAGTGGAGAGGGGGACCAAGACATCGATGAGATTTTTTTTTCAGCGTCGTTTAATAATTAAAAGTGGTAGGACAAAGGAAGCCGAGGCTGCCCTCGGATCTAATTGTAGAGGGTCTAAGAGCGCTTCCTGACACCTAAGCCCATTTGAGGAGCTGAGAAAGCTCTAGCCAAGGAGAAAGGGGAAGGACATGTTTCTGGCAATGGCAAAGGAAATTGTGCCAGCTTAAATTAAGGCCCAAAGGTAGGTGGGGGTGCAGAACAAAGAGTAGGACACAGAAAATCAAGAGATGGGTCTAGAACCACAAGAAAATGACACATATTAAATTGTTGCCTAAACCTATTAAGAAGGTTGGATTTATCCATAAGTGGTGGGAAGCACGGGAAGGTGATGAAATGAACTTTGCATTTTTTTTTTAATTTATTTATTTGTACATACAGAACTGGGGTACAGGCCAGAGGCTCAGGGGCGAGGTGAGAGGCTTCACCAGAGACAGAGTGGGGAGCAGAACAGGCAGATCTACGAAGTACACTGCTGAGGGGAGTAGCGGGCGGGTCAGGAGAGGTCTGCCGCGCCATGTGGTCACCTGCGGGGCAGGCGGGAATCAAACTCATGCGGAAGTGGCTTTAGCTTCTCGGTGCTGTGCTTTAACCCACTGCGCCACCAGGGAGGGCCTGAACTTTGCATTTTTAAAAGGGCACTCAACCTCCACCCTGACAAGACACTGGAAGGGGCACACTCAGACAGTGATCTCAGGTGGACAGATGGCTACTATGACCCTCAAAGACCGAGATGACATGGTGCCTTTCACAACAGCACCCAAGGAGGAGGAGGAGAAAGCTATAGTTAGTGACAAGTTTGGGTGGCTTAATGAGGATGGGTCAGGACAGAGAGGGACTAAGAGTGGCAGGATGGTGCCATGTTCTTGGTATGGGCAACTGAGGGGAAGAGAGTCCCATTTACTGACCACCAGAACACAAGAGTATGTCTAGCAGACCCCTGTGCCTGCCCACTGGCCAGCCCACCTGCGCTCGGAAGGGCGGCTCCCTGCTTCCTCGGAGACTAGGGATGGGCCACCTGCACAGCCCAGCAAACCTGCCCACTGTTCTGTGGGCTATGTGCACAGTTCCTCCAGTGGAGGCTGGCCTGTTGCCATGAGAGTGGACCCCTTTTCAAGTTTGTCCTTCCTTGGGTACTTCCCTCAGCTTTAGGGTACCCTGTCGAGTTCCTGTCTTTTCTATCATAAGCTAGTGATTCCTTTTATTAAAATTCTGTTCAAATCACTGTGGTCTCTACCTTCCGACTGGACCCAGACAGAATCGGTTTTATTCACTGACTGCACACATTGACAGTATTTGTCACAGTGTTCAGTAGACAGATGGGCAGTGTGCCTTCAACTGTCTTTATCTTTCCCTCTAGCTTAACTGTATTATGGTTAAAGAATGTGGTTTTTAGTGTTCCTAGAGAATTTATTGATTTCCTTCTAATATAACACCTGGTCAACTTTTTAAAGATGTTTACAGAAAGCTAAAACGAAGAGGTGCAGTTTCTATTATCAGATGTATATATACACATATATACACACACATATACCCCCCCCACATATATATATTTCTATTTGTATTAGCACGATCTTATTAAAGTTTTTATATCTTCCAAATGGTGGTCAACAAACTTTTTCTGTAAAGAGCCAGGTAGTAAATAATATCATTTTATGGGCTATTTAATGTCTCAGTTGTGACTCTTCAACTCTATTGTGGAGGTGTAAAAGCAGCCAGAAGCAATGTGGAAATGAATTATCTGTGCTGTATTCAATAAAACTTTGTCTACAAAAATAGGCAGAAAGAAATACAAGGTAATTTCACTCATATGTGGGATATAAAAAATAAAGAAGGGATCATACAAAACCAATCCCTAGAAACCTGACTGTAGAACTGAAGCTACTGACTGGAAGGGGCAGGGGTGGGACCACGTGGAGAGCAAAGGGTGGAGGGGCCCAGTGGTCCATGGTGGAAGGTTATTGGGGGCTTTGATGGTAGAGGTAGTGTGATAACTTACATCTGCAGAACTGTGAGCCTGTGCCCTAAAGCATGTAGTGGGGTAAGTCAACATTACCTATACACACACACACACACACACACACAGAGAGAGGCAGTGGGCCAAAGTTAACCCACAGGCTGTGGTCTGTCAATCCCTGCTCTACATCATTTTTATTTACTTGGTCTATTAAGCACTGAGAAATATATTTTAAATTCCTTGATATCACTGTTTTCTCTCTCTCTCTCTCTGTCTCTCTCTGTCTCTCTCTCTCTCTCTCTCTATACATATATCTTTTTGTGGATCTTGTTCCTTATCTCTGCAGAAATCTTTCTGTGCTATGAATAGGTTTGTGTTTGTCTGTTTGCACTAAATCTTATATTTAATATAGGAAAACATTTAGAAAGAAAATAGAAAACAATTAAGCAGCAGAATTTATCAATAAATCCAACTGGAATAAATTCACCTCCTAAAAAAAAAATCTCAGAAGGTGGCATACACCAAAACCTGGGGTGTAAGATATAGATGTGAAATAGAATCCTAGAAATTTTACCTATAATGGATTCTTTATCTGCCTTAAAGTATTGTTCTATTTTTAATCTAATTTGCTAAAGTTATTTTATATATGTTGTAGTGCATCAATTTACTTATAAAAAATGAGTCCATTTCGAGTCTTGCACATTGTATGTTCCTAAAGAGTGTGTGGTTTCTCAGCCTTTCCTCTGTTCACTGGGGCCACATCAGTTTCCTGCCCTTACCCGAGAGCTGCTTGTCAGGGTCCACCCTGTACTCTGAGCAGAGTACTTCACAAGCATTGCCGCTTTTCTGTAATTTCAGGCAAACAGTGCAAAAAGATCCTCCTCCTCTATCAGGGCCATGTCCTGGGTTTTGGGTCCGTCCCTCACCCCCTGGTGAGTCCACAGCCTATTAGTGGCAGCTAGATCCCAGTATGCTACAATTTAGCGTTACTCTGTAGTGACTAATCAATCCCCCTTTTTCTTACTCCCTCTGCTGAACCAAAGCTTTTACTGAATACAATGAGGACTGTCTTGTGTTCATCCTACCTTCATTTACCTTTCTTTGAGTAAGAGGGCAGAAAGAGACAAGTCCCAGCAGCCTCAAGAGAAGTGAAGAGCTGCCTGCCTCTGTGTAGTGTGGAGACCACAGGATACACTCCCCGGTTACCTGGGCCTCTAGATCTTGGAACCGCGCACCAGGGAGAGGGTATCAGGAGTTCTGTGGCATTTCACGAGCAACGCTCTGACTGTTGGGTCCAGTGCTGGGAGATGAGTATCTACGTAATGGTTCCACCCTAAGTCTGGCTAAAACTGTTTAGTTAGATCAAACTTTGAGATTTTTTTCTGGGCTCTTTGTATATATTTGGTGTTCTTCTGTAGTCTTACCTGCTTCCTGCTATTTCTGTGGAGACTGAGGTGGCCATGTGGTAGGTCTGTGTCTGCCTGTACATCTCTAAAGGATCCAAGAATAACTCAAGTATATCTCTAAAATACCTTTTCGAAAGAGAACTGATCTCCCCAGTCAAATTTTTTCTGAGGTATTCATTTCTTGATTTTTTTTTCCTTGCCTTATATTCATTAAGAAGGATTTGATATTAAGTATCTACTTTATTGTACTTATATATCTACTTAAATGAATAAGCCGCCTAGTTTAAAAATAAAGCAGAATTTTAGTATTTCCAAGCCAAATGATCCTCTGACATGCCTTTTGGTTCTGGTTTTAAAAGGAATTAAAATTGCATAGACATTCAAGACATCATAAAATTCAAATAAAATTATTCCAACTCAGCGATGAGCTCAAAGACACAACAGGTGAACTCTTACCAGTGGAATGAGCAGTCTAACAAGGTCTGTAAGAGGCTTGCTAAGCAGCAGCAGGTCTTCTGCGGCCTGCGTGTCCCCTCCTGAGCCAGACTTCTGTGCCTTGAACAGGAAGAAGAGAAAGTCAAGGGGGTCTTGGAGATTAGGTGAGTTTCACTCAGTCTAGCAGATGAAGGGGGTCAAGGAAGTGTGATGCCTTCTTCCTATGATGAGATGTTCCATTACAACAGGACAGAGCATGCACACAGCCACGGCCATTCACGTGGGCTACAGAGAGTTAGGCAGCCCAGCTAACGCAGCAACAAGGGCCACAAGTGGCTGGCAGGGTGAGGGTAGTGTTCTGAGTCAGTGCTCTCTCTCCGCAATCATCCAGAGACATGGTGCTGTTACTCCCATGTACTGAGTGAGAAAACTGATGTTCAGCGAAGTTAAGCAGTTTGTCTAACGCTCCCCAGGTAGCACGTAACAAAGTCAGGGTTTATGTATATTAGTGGTCTTTCCTATCAACAGAAGCTCCCTGAGAGCCAACACCCTTTCTCTCTTGATCCCTGCTGAAATCACATGAGCCTAACCCTGTTCTAGGCTCACTGTGCGCAAAAATGAAATCACAAGAAGTATCAAATGGCCTAGTAGCATGAGCATGCTCTCTCCGTGTGAACTGTGCACCCTCAGTGTGCAAGGCAGAAAGGAAGGAGTCAGGGCCCAGGGAGATGTGAGTGAGGAGGAGAAGGAGCAAGCTGTGAATCAGACATCAACCTTCTGCTGACCTTCCCCAGACCAGGGACACAGCTGGCACTTTGTGTAGATGTTTGCATCTTTTATCCTCACTGAAGTCCTGTGACAACACTGCAGAAGACTCATTATCGTATCTATGTTACAGAGGAGGAAACAGGCAAGTGAAGCTGCTTCCCCAGGGTCCTAGAAAAGGAAAGAGTTGTGCTGGGATTTGAATTCAAGACACTCCTGCCTGCAAGGCCCACGTGCCCTTGCCAGGACCTAAGTGAGTACTGAGCATGTTACGAGCCTCTGCTTCCAATGTTCATAACTCTCAGGAGGTGAAAACAGGGCCAATTCTGAGCCACAAAAGATTGGGGCTAGGGTCTAGAAGGAGACACTGGCACCTGCATCGCCCCTACTCACCCCAGCACACTCCTGTATCCTATCATTCTCCTTCCTGCAGAAGGAAGATACTTCATTAATCTAAACACGATTATCATTTTAAGCACTGGCATTGCTCAATTCTTCTGCATCACAGAAGTTCCTGTTAGAAACCACAGGCTTTGATTGCCGAAGACTCCCTAGTGTGGAGCATGTTTAAAAACGAAAGAGGTGAAGTGTGGTTTGGAAAGTGCTCTTAGCTCGGTGTTCTAAGAGGATATGTTTTTGATGCACACTACTTCTCCCAATTCTTTCCCCTAATTCAGTCTCAAGGACGTTCCCTCTTTCACACTGACACTGGGTATCATGGAGATCAAAGTCAGCAGTCAAAGCCAAAAGCAAAATGTAGCAGATATACCGGAAGATTTAGAAAGATGACAGCTGAAAGAGAAACAACAGTGATAAAGAAAATGGGAAAAAAACAGCTAACTACTGGTATACTAGCAAAATGAAAAAGGAACTAAATACTTTGTATTAAGGATTTTCCTTTTAAACATCATTGATTATGTCCCTAATCACTTGTTAAGAAAAGAGGATTTCTATAGCTCTGGAGCTTTTTAACTTCTGACTCTTTTTGTCCACAATGTACAAAACATACGTCTTTTATAGATTGATTATCATCAGTGCATCCTGAGAGAATGACTACCAACTCTATCTTGAAGCATTACATGAAACTACCACTGTGGAAACTGAAAGAAAAAACAATCGTCTCTAAAGAGACACTTGCTAGAGAAGAAAAGTTAAACTAGATCACAGGATTACATCATTACTAACCATGCTTTACTATTCATTTAGAATTATTAATAGGTGAGCAAATAAAAACAACTAGGTAGTTCAAAGGCTGTTTTCATCTACTGGCTTTACAAGTTTGAGTTAAACACTATCATGTTTGTTGAGGGAATCCTGGATTTATTTATGAAACCACTAGACAAGCTAAATACTGGACCAGCTTAGCTGTGGATAAAAGAGGCCATTTATCATAATGATGAACAACAGAGACTACACCAGGGTCCAGGGATTTATTCTTGGCTCTGCTGTTGTGACTCTTGGCAAGGTCTCTAAACAGTCCGCTTTCAACTTTAGCTTCTACATTTATGCAAGCCAGGATGCCACCATTTGATAAACATCTCTTGCAATTTTACCAGGCTTGTAAATATAGCTATTAGCCCATATTGGCTGTGTGCTTCCACATGATATAAGTATCAGCTGACTCAGTTAAAGAGATTATTAAAGGAGCAGGCACAATGAAGCACCCACCAGCTAACATGAAAAGTACTCAACCTGCACCCTCTTCTTTCTTTAGAACATGATGCTAACTAATCTGGATTACAGTTTGGGGCAAACTGATTTTTCCATAGTAACTGAATACTCATCTTACTATTCGGAGAAAGTGAGGTTATGTGTTACACATGCTACATCTGGGTGTCTATCTAGGTGCACACAAACTTGTGTAGTCCTGTGTATGCACGTATATGCAGGTGTGTGTCTAAAATCTCAGCCCATTGTCCAAGCTTCTGTTGAGGGTGGGCTAGAGCTCCATCTCTGGGCAGAAAGACTGCATACTACCTGGCAACACTGGGGTGCACATGAGGCCAGTGATCTAGGGGACCAGTTCCCCACCAGTGCTTGCTACACCTTTGCTTAGGCCTCTCCTGATTTCCTTTAAAGTTTTGACATTCTTGACATTCATCACCCCAACATGGATTACGTGGTAGTCCATGCTCCACCACCTAATTAAATCTCGAGTATGCTATTGATGTCTGTGTCTGTGTCTACACATTTATAAGCTCATTTTCAAAAAGAAAGGCCTATTCCAGAAAGATGGGGAAGAGGAGAGTGAAAGGGAAGCATGACGCGGCCCAGCGGTCAGGACGCAGGCAGTGGGGCCCACCTGCAGAGCCACACGCACGACGCTTGAAGTGTAGGTCAGCATGCTGTGCAAGATATCGAGCAGGGAACACAGCAATGTGGCTGCTGTCTCGTTGTTGGCTTTGTCAGCATCCAAGCACAGTGTGGCAGCTTTCGTGAACAGGTTACGAACATGACTGACCAGCCCTAAGGATAAAAAAGGAGAAAGAGAAACCACTCATCACAAATTATGAAAGTGATGTGTCACACAGACCCAGCAGAGACGGCCATTCTGGCTGAATGGGCCTTCTACTCTAAGCAGTGCATCCGCTGTACTCACCTGAGAGTGGTTCTGAAATGCAGGATTGCTGGAATCACTGCCAGGAAGTCTTCCCAGGAACTTGGGTAGCATGTAGGAATGTGCCCCCTGAACAAAATCCCCAAGTGATTTTTGAGTCAAGAGTTCTCAAAAATACCCGTGAAGATTATCCTCCATGGACAGGCTTCATAGGGATGAAAGACCCCCAAACACCGGGAAGCACTATATAGGAACATACTTTCTCCATCTTCTCTGCTTAAAAGCATAGCTTTTCACAGTATAGAGGGAACTACAGTTGGTCTATCATGGGGCCTCAAAGAAATTAGGCCATTGCAAAGGTTAAAAACCAAGCAAAGAAGCAATTTCCACCCACTACCCCGATTTCACATTTTTTAAATGAAAGATTAATTATGATTTTAAGAAAATAAAAATTCACGAATTTCTAGGTTCTATAATTTTGACTCTACCAACCTTATATTAATAGTTTGGTTGATCCTGATCAATTTTTAGTTTGATGTCGTCTACTACAACACACATTTTCACAGTTTGGGGGTATTACTGCTTACATTTAAGTTGGCGTTTTTATGGTTACCATTATGAAGAATTACACTTATTCACTGAGATGATTTCAATGTAAATGTAGCTGTAATGCAACAGGAATCATTTTATAAACCTAAATGGTGAACAGGACAATCAGCATAGACAGATCCTAATGTTCTAGAAAAAGTAAATCTGCAAAGGTAAATGCTTCACATAAGCAGATGGAGGTAGGGGAGGCATGGGAAGTAACTGCGCCATGTATTATAAACTGAATGCTATTCCACCTGCAATCCATTTTTTTTTCCTATTTCTCTGATGATTCCATGTATAGAAAAGTATGCCAACCACAGCCATCCAAGTTTTGGTACCTCTCCCAAATAATGTACATTGTGATTTCCAGTAATGTGATCTTGTTTTCCTAGACAAGTACAAAGTAATTTTTGAACTACAAAAGTAATTAAGTTTGTCATCAAAAGCTGAGAGAAACCAAAACTACAGAGGCATCATTTGAAGTGGTACTCCTTGTGGCAAAATTGATGTTAGGCATAAAGTTAAAGATTAATAAATTTGAATGAAAGTGAAAGCAGAATGAATTATTGGCAAAATTTCTTTATCAAATGGCAAAGTTTGATAGCACACATTACCAATGGCACATAGTACAGAAAACCAATTCATATGAAATATACAGTAACTTCAAGTTTGGATGCATGGTGCATGTGTGTGTGTGTGAATCAGCACGTGATTATCTGTGAGTTGCAAACAGAGTAGAAGGGCTTCAAAACAGTATTTGGTAAGCATTTGCTGTGAGAAGATATTTTTCCTTTGGAGGGCTCATGATTACTTTGTGATACATCATGCATGAGATCAGAAACATACTATAGAATCTGAATGAAGTATGATGTAAGATATTTCATCCCAACAATGATAAAGCCAGGAAAATCCATTATATGATTTTAAATGACCTGTCTCAGTGTTTTCATGCCTGAACTTTCACTTCAGGTTTAAAATACATGTTTTTCTTGTTTGGAAATTTTATTATGAAAAGAAAGTCACAAGACAGTGCAGAAAAATGAATCCCTATCACTCTCTTCAATATTTATCAAGTTTGCCAAGTTATTTATCAAGTATTGTCAATATTTATCAAGTTAACCACAACTGTAGTGGGGTGCAGGGGATAGCTGACTAGTACTTCAGAAGACATGCAAAAATTTCAAATGATGCACAGATAAACATAAAAGCTAAAACTAAAATTTCCAGAGGAGGATGTAAGAGAAGATCTCTGAAAACAGAGAGGCAAGACTTCTTCAGACCCAGAAAGTACTGGTCATTTAAAAATGGGTAAAACAGAGAGCCTCCCTGGTGGCGCAAGGGATTAAGTCTCAGTGTTACCAAGCTATCACTAGTCATCGGGCCATGAGTTTGATCCCCGGCCAGGAAGCTGAACTACATGGCCCAGCAGACCTCTCCTGTCTCACCTGCTACTCCCTCAGCAGTGTGTTTCAGTAGAGCCACCTGTTGTACTCTTCATTCTGTCTCTGATGAAATCTCTTACTGCTCCCACACACACATTTGACCTATACCCCAGTTTTTGTATGCGTAAAGTTTAAGAAAAGACTTTATGAAAGTAAAAATGGGTAAAATAGACTATATTAAAAAATTAAAAATTAAAATCTAAAGATACTACTAAGTAGGAGGAAATATTTATGGCATATACATCTAATAAAGAACTTACAAGAATGTGTAAGTAATTCCTGTAACTTAATAATAAAGACATCCTATTTTAAAAACGAGTAAAACAATTGAAGAGACAGTCCACAAAATGTAAATTCTATGAAAAATACACAATGTCAGTCATTAGCAAGATGTAAATTATCATAAGAAATAGCACCACATGCAAACATAAATATACATAATAAAAAAAACTAACAACAAATATCAGTGAAAATGTAGAATGAACAGAACTTAAATACATTGCTAATAAAAAACAGTTGAGAGCTTTTGTTATAAAACTATACATTTACAATATTGCTTAGAAGTTCCAATCGTAGGTATTATTCAAGTAACATGAAAACATGACCACATAAAGATATATATAGCTGCAACCAGGAAGTAGCCCAGGTATACACCTATAGGAAAATGGATAAAAATTTAAGGTACATTCACACAATGGAGTATTATTTCGCAATAAAAAAGGAATGAACAGTTGAATTCCACAAACAATACTAGGATTCCTATAAAACATTACTGAGATTTGGGCCTTCCTGGTGGTGCGAGAGGTTCACAGCACTATGAAGCTGTCCATAACCTCTGCAATACAAGTTTGATCCCTAGCCAGGATGCAGCAGACCTCTCCTGTCTCGCCTGCTGTTCCCCTCAACAGTGTATTTCAGTCAGTCTGCCTGTTTTGCTCCCCACTCTGTCTTTGTATGCATAAATAAATAAACAAATCTTTGTTTTTGAATGCATAATAAATAAATCTTTGGAAAAAACACTGAGCTAGACACCAGAAAAAGAGGTATATAAACTCCATGGTATGAACACATTTACATAAAGTTCTAAAGAAAGCTTATCTATGTTGATTGAGTTTAGGACAGTAGTTATTTCTAGGGAAGAGGCAGGATGGAAGTTTGTCTTCATTGGTAAAATTTATTAGGGCTGGAAATCATGCTTGAAGTCACCAGATCTTCCTCTCTGCATTTTCCCATATACCGTGAAGGTTTTAACAGGTTTAATTCCAAATATCCAGAATTTTCCCATGAAGGGAGTTAAGCAATACAGAGTCTTGAAAGCAAGGAGGGTTTACACCTGTAGTTGCACAAGGCTGACAATGCTGAATCCATGACTGGAGCAGAAGAAGGCACCCAGTGAGTGCCCAGGCCTTAGCCCACGAAGCTTGAGGCCTGGATCACCAACACAGCAGAGCTCAGAAGACGAGTTAATGCATGACGCCTATCACCTCAGTGCAGGGATAAATCTGAGAAGGCAGAGGTAAGAGAGTGGAAGTAAACGATGCCCTATCTCTCCATGATCAACAGAAAGCTACTTTACCTCCAGAGTGACCAGGTGAAGTTCCAGGAAGCACCATGGTGGGTCCTCAATAGTGAAACTTTCCAAGGGATCAGACTGTCATTAGTGAGTGTGCAGCTCTGTGCCACCTTTTCTTCCACCTAGTAGTCTAGTGACAGCCCCTATGCTCCAGAAAGGCCCACTATTCCTTTTCTGTTGTGCCTGGGATTTTTTTTTCTCTCTCTCATCCATGGGATGCAATACCTGAGGCTGACTTCAGCTCAGGTCCAGACTCCTGGGAAAATGCACAGCCCTTTGCTATGTGTCTTGCCTCTTTCCATCAGTGCTAGAAGACACCTATCTCTGTGAAAGGAGAGGAGGGTATTCCTGCATGATACAGTGTTAACACCTAAGTCTATAGCACTGCCACCTCGACGGCCCAAGTTCAATCCCCGGCCAGGCAGTTCACCCACATATGGCACAGCAGGCCTCTCCTGTCACTCCCGCTGCTCCCCTTAGTAGTGTTTTTCAGTGAATCTGTCTTTTCTGCTCCTATCTCTCTGGTAAATCCTCTCACCCTCCACACATCTGGCCTATACCCCAATTCTTTTATGGAAAAAAAAAAAAAAAAGCAGACCTAAGAGTGAAGAAACATTGAGACAAATACACAAGTAAAGGCACAGCCCCTGTGCTAACAGACCAGCAGATTTCCTAGCACAGAGAGTAAGGTTCAAAGGAGTCCTTGGCCTAGACTAGACCAGCATAAGAAAAAGGGACTCTGCATCTTGCTTGCCTGTCATCTCCCTTAGAGACACTATACAAAGGCATCTGGGATAGTAATTCCCAGTCCTCCAGGTAAATGCCATTAAAACATCTTCTTAATACTCTGTCTCAGCATTTAAAAATAAAAACTTCCAAGAATTATTTTGCATTAATTATAATAACTCTTCAAAAAAATCCAAGAATTATTTTGTATTAATTATAAGCAAATCTCTAAAGGAGTCATCCACATAAGTTATTTTTAAGTGTTTAATGTTCTGAGAATATTAATGTGTATGAGCTGTTCCCAACTCCGGTCATTGTGCCCTTATTATTACTTTTTCAAAATCTGCTGGAGTAGAGAGTAATAGAAAAGTACACTTTGAACTTCTGAGTTTTTAAAAGTACTTTATCGTTCTAGCACTAATGATTTGAATATAATACTCTCAATCCAAATGTAACCTCCCTTTCCAAACACGGTATTCTTTCTGGATGACTTGCCATTTATATCATCCAAATGTGGTCATTTTTACTAAAAGTCAAGCTAAACAAAGTTGGGAAGAAGAGTAAAAAAGGATCTGTGAAACTGAATGCAAGCTAATCACTCTTTACAAATTGATCAGAGCTTATCCACCAAGCCCAGAAGTCACACGCAATCAGTTGAAATCTTCTTTTAAAGACAAACAAAACAAACTATTGGGACTACATTAAAGTAAAAAGCAGCTGCACAACCAAAGAAATCATCATCAAAATGAAGACATCTTACTGAATGGGAGAAGATCCTTGCCCATCATATAATAGACAAGAGATTAATATCTAAGATATATAATAACTCATAAGTCTGAGACACGCTTCTCCAAAGACACACAAATGGCCCAATAGTCACATGAAAAAATGATCATCGTCACTTTGTTAGGCAGACACAATCAAAACCACAATGACATGGAACCACACACCATGAGACTGGCCTTTGGCAATGGTGGTGGACACGGTATAGTGATGTACATTTGAAGAAATGTGAATGTGTCCTCCTAAAATATATACAGTATCATAAACCAAGATTCTGCCAAAAATAAATTCAAAGCTGAGTTCTTACCACAACGTTAATTTTTAAAAAGTTCTTTAAAATATGTTGTTAGGTTTCAAGGGAACAAACAGTAAATTTCCCTGGCAGCATATACACATACAGGCATCTGCTTTTAAACAGAAAATCATGGAGGGTGGAAATGGCACCCAGCCAGGGCAAATGGTGGCCTTTGGAGAGTGCAGAGAGCTAGGGGTGTGGCATCACAGCACCCATCTTCTGGCCAAAGGTTAGTGAGCAGTCAAACACCCACAGCAATGAGCCAACACGAAAGCATGTCTAAACATCTCTGCGGTTAAAGAATGACTGTGTCATCTCAGTGTGGGTTTTTGCCTCTGTTGCTCCAGCCCCATTAAGCATGTGCAAAACAGGCTGGCACAGGCGTGTTGGAAGAGGCCCTGGATGTCTACACTTGCTGGGTGCTAGGCACCTTGCCTAGGCTTTCATGCCCCACGTATCTGCTCTCCCGCTGCCCAACTCAGAACTCCCTCTGCCTTGAAGCTTTGGCTTCTACTCTTCGTCTTTGCCCCCACCCTCACGCTCTGCCCAAACATGCAGAGCCCTTGGGGTCAGGAGAGACACTCAACAAGTTCTGCTTGATGAGCGGGCCTCTCTAACTCACCTCTGAGCCCTGCTGAAAGAAAGTAGCTAATCCCACATGAAACTGAAAGTACTTCATGGATCAGAGGCTGGGACTTAAAGGTGACAAAGGCTCATGTTAACTACTTTTGTTTTTTCTTCTGAAAAGCTTGAAGGAACTCTGTATTCATAGCATCCATTGGAGTTACTTTGCTAAGAAAACTTGACAGATGAGCACATTATTTATTTAGTGGTGACATTGTTTTACAATACTCGTATGATTAGGAGAACAGATTCACACTTCTTCAGATTGAAGTTACCACATCACACCCACCACCAAACCACCATAATCCTCCACTGCAGTCCAGTGGCCCCCTCACCCTTTGCTCCCACCTCCAGCTCCATCTTCCCCAACTCTGGTAGAAGGATTCAACAGTCAGTCTAAGGTTTGTTTCAGTTTAGTTTCCCCTGTCCCTTTGTTTTGTTTCTTAATATTCCATTAGGAATGAAATAATCTGCTATTTGTACTCTTCTGATTTAATTTGCTTAGCATAATCCCTTCTAGTTCTATGGAATACTATTCAGCTATTTTAAAAAAGTGAAACCTTGCCATTTGCAACAGGTGAAAGTATCTTAAAAAGAAACCTGCCTAAGCTTTCCTGAGTCTATAATAGTCCCTTGGATTTTATGATTAACACAGATCAGTTTAGCACTTAGTTCCACACACAGAGGAAAACACTACTGAATTTATTTCAAGTCTGTAATTTATTCTGGTCACCTGTTAGAGGGAGCTACAATTCTCTCTCTGGTTTGTGCAGACAGACTCTGTGTCTTAGCAACACACAGACCTTGTTCTACATGGCCCAAAAGAGGCCCCAGTCACATTCTTAAGAGGGAAAAGTTTGGAATAGAATAAACTCAATTATAAAAACTCTGAAAGAGGTTTAACCCTAAGGTAATTTATGCACTGAAGAGACACTAACTTTGATTACTCATATAGCCAAAGTATTTTAGGGTTGATTTAAACAAATATATCTGGAATAATCTTCAAAGTGAGCATATAAAAAAGTAGAAGTGAGTACTAATTTCATTCCCAGAACTTAAGATACAATGTTGTTTATGACTAATTCATAAGGTAAATTTTATTAACTCAAAGACATGTGAATCTTCTACCAGGATCAGTAATGAGCAACTGACCATATGTACAATGCCCAGGAAAGCACTAGAAGAGAGGAGGGAGCCTGAAGGAACTCACTTCAGAAGGGAGGGTGACCCCTCAGCAACAACACAGCCCAGGGGCAGCCCCCACAGCCTAAAACCTTTTCTAATTCAATCCAACTTCAATGAAGTACTTGCTGAATTATGAAGAGCCTTAATACTGAGTTGGGTGCTGAACTATAAAGTGAGGCCTCCAGTCCTTCCTGCCCCCTCCTTTTTGATCTGAGGTGATAGGTAAACTTTCAGGAGAGAACATGCAGCCTTCACTCATTCACAGGCTCATATGCAATCTGCTAAGCACTTCTCAAGTAAACTTTACAGTGATGGGTAATGAGGGAACTAGAGGAAAAGCCTGTGACTGGCCCCTTCCCACGTAAAGATACCCATGTGTGAAGCAGTTTGCAGAAGATGCCAGTGTGGTGCTTAGACCTGCTCAATAGAGAGTGGGCAGGTGCTTGGAAAGAGGGGTGGGTTTTAAGTAGACCGTAGTCGGGCTTTAGTATTGGCACAGCAGGAAGATGAAGGGCACACTAGGTTTGGTCATTACAAACAGGAAAAAGATTTGTTCTTGGGGTGTGAGCATGCTATATTCAAGTGACTGTATGACGGCTGGAACAGCTGGCCTGTGCTAGAGCAGCAAGAGATGAAGAGGGAAGAGAGGCCGGAGTCATGTTCTTAAGATGTCCTAAAGATTCATAGTCAACCCTGGACTTTATCTGAGAAGCAATGTAAAGCGGTAAGATTTCTCCTACTGGTTCTTATTATGAAAGCAACATAAATTCATTATAGACAAATTTCCATTTTCACCTTCTTATATTGTGAAAAATTTAATATATACATATACTTGTATAAAAAATATGACATATTAATAAAAAGTTCACTGATGATGTCACATCAACATTCCTCAAAATTTGCCATACTTATGAGAGCAAGAGATACTATCTAGGTATACACACACACGTCGACACACACGTGTGCATGCATGGACTATATTCTGTAGCTCTTTCTCTTTTTACAGAAGAATGCATTGGACACATCTTACACACTCACATGAGGTGCTTATTTCCTTCTCTAAATAACTGCACAGTGTTCCATTTTTAACGTAAAAGTCCATAATACTGTTAGTAATCCCAAGGAGAAACTGCAGTTGGGGTGTGCCTGGCTTCTGTGCAGCAGAAGGCACTGTGTCCCCTGCCACACCCAGCAGCTTTCTTTCCCAGAGTTCCAGAAGTGCATAGGGAAGGAAAGGGTGGCCACTCTCTGGGAAACACATTTGGTGACCTCAAATTCCCCAGCTTAAGGCATGGGGAGCCATGGGGATACCTCACCTCAGGGAGCAAGGAAGCCCGGGGAAAGTGAAGGCAGAGGATACAAACTCAGGAAGTAAAATGTTGGGTGGCCTGTTTAGGCCCCTGGTTCCAGGTATTTCTGGAGCCTTGGCATGATTCTTGCCCTGAGCAACCTGAGACAGCCTCTGGCTGAAATAGGCAGCAAGAGTCCTAGGCTGGAGTTGTGTTTTGGTTTTTTCCCCAAGTCCTCTCTTGATGGGATAGCTAGCAGTCTTTAAGTTGCCAAGTTTCAAGTTACTTAGTGGCCTTCAGAAACATGATTTTTCTTGGCATTATGCTAAGCGAAATAAAGCAAAAGAAGACAGACAACTACTGGATGGTGTCACTTATATGTAGAGTATAGCGAAACCAGAGGGCCAGGTAAAGCCAAACCAAAAAACTAACCTTTGACAATTCACTGTAGAATGGAGGCTACCAGCTGGGGAGAGAGATAAGATAGACTAAAGTGGGGAGGCAGCCCTACAGCACCACATTCTAAAATACAAACAATGCTACTGCAATAAAAACTATTTAAAAAAAAAAAAATCCTTTTCTGACTCCCTAGCTCTCCTCCCCTTTCTTTTGATGAGTTTGCTTTTTTTTGTTTGTTTGTACCAGAGTCAGAAGTCTTACTGATTCCTCGGTCACCTTCTCCCCAGGAACAAGTTTAACTTCTCTTACTGGATTGTTATTTACCTCCATTTCACCAACTAACATGCTGGTGTTTTCCATTTCAGGCATCACTGCTGTCTTCCTAACCACTCGTAATGAAGCGGTAGCTCTATCCCACCCCCGCTCAGATGTACATCTCCTCCTCTCCCTCCACTGGGGTTAGCTGCTACTTTTAATCAGATTATTATTCAGTGATTTTGTTGTTCTGAATGTACAAAACACTGCTCCCAAGCAAATCATGTCAAAAATTATGATTGGTTTTCCTTTCCTGGGCAGATTTTTGCTTTCCCTGGAGTTCAAAATTTAGAAGACTTGACTCTTATTTTAATGGCATTTTGGAAGTGGTATAGAATGAATAATATTCCACACTCCGAAGATATTTATATCCTAATCCCTAGAAACTGTGAATAATGCCTTATATGGCAAAAGTGACTGTAAATTTGACTAAGTTATGGATTTTGAGATGGAAAGATTATCCTGGATTACCCAAGAGGACCAAACATCATCACAAGAATTCTCATAAGAGAATTTTTATGGTCAGGCGGTCAGAGTTAGTAGGAGATAAGATGACAAAAGACAATGGAATGATACAAGGAAGGAGCCACAAAACCAAGAATGTAGGCAGCCTCTGGTAATTTTTTCACTGGGTTTTCAGAGCAAGGAAACAAGCTTCTAGAAGGAAGGAAGTCCAGCTAACATCTTGACTTTAGACTCCTGACTTCCCACTAAAAGGAAACACATTTGTGCATTGTTTTAAGCCATTATAGCTTTGTCACTATAGCAAAAAGAAACTATTGATAATATAAAGAGGGAACAAAAGCAGTTCTCTTGGTTTAGTGTCACCTTTAGCAAGAAGTCCTCAGCTACCATTCCTACTGCAGAGATGCACAGTTGAAATGCATCAATTGATGCACCAAGAATTTAAATAGCCCAATTTAATAATATTGAAGACACTCTATATTCACTATGTTGGTTTGGAGGGCAAATTTATGAATTGGTTTGTTTTAGTTTAGCCAAAAATCCAGAGGAAAACTTATCCTTCAAATTATAGCAAGAAATTTCACTAAACTAGATGCCTGAAAAAGCAATCCTAGTCTCTGCACTATCAGAAACTAACAGAGTGACTAGTCAACTCAGTCCACTTTACTGAGCTTTAGTGCCCTCATTAGAACATGAAACAGTGTACTATGTGAGGGCTGAGGTTTCTTTCAGTATTTAAAAAGTCAGAACGGGCCCTCCTTGGTGGCACAGCAGGTTAAAGCACAGCACTGAGAAGCTGAAGCCACTTCCCCATGAGTTCGAGTCCCGCCTGCTCCGGAGGTGACTACATGGTGTGGCTGACCTCTCCTGGCCCACCCGCTGCTCCCCTCAGCAGTGTACTTCGTCCATCTGCCTGTTCTGCTCCCCAATCTGTCTCTGGTGAAGCCTCTCGCCACCCCTGAGCCTCTGGCCTGTACCCCAGTTCTGTATGCACAAATAAATCTTTAAAAAACAAAAAAAAGTCAGAATGTAGCAAAGGAGTATAATTTATATCTAGTAAAACTCTACTTAGAAAATAATTTCCATATACTTTCAATAAAGATATATAATAAGGCCCTCCCTGGTGGCGCAGCGGGTTAAAGCACAGCACTAAGAACCTGAAGCCACTTCCGCATAAGTTCGATTCCCGACTGCCCCAGAGGAGATCCACATGGCAGGCAGACCTCTCCTGACCCGCCCGCTGCTCCCCTCAGCAGGGCACTTCATCCATCTGCCTGTTCTGTCCCCTCTCTGTCTCTGGTGAATCCTCTCACCCTCCGCATCTCTGACCTGTACCCCAGTTCTGTATGCATAAATAAATCTTTAAAAAAAGATATATAATAAACTGTGACTATCACTTATGAAACTAGCCATTAGAGGTTAGAATAAGACAGTGCAGACAGAGTAATAATGGCAAAGAAACAATTGGGTTTTTATCATGTGCTCGTACTGTTCTCATTGCTTTATACAGTATCTAATAGCAATTCCCAATCTCCATTTCACAACTGGCAAAACAGAGGCCCAGAAGGGTTAGATAACTTAGCCAGGCGCACCTTATTATTATTGCTCACCACTCAAGCAGGACTGTATTTCTAGTGTTAAAATAACTGAAAATGAAAAGGGAAGAAGTAATCTAAGTTTAATGTATAAATGAAAAAAAAATTTTTAAAGCTGTGGTTTAAAATGATGTAATTAGGGAGAGACAGATAACAAAGGTGGAGGACTTCACCTATCAATTGATTCCCACCACTAAAGAAACACACAGAGCTTTAAAAAAAAGTTAAGTCCATACAAAGTGAGAGAAAATTTCCACCATGCCAAGGTATCCTGCCTTGAAAATAAATCTGCTTCATCAAAATCTAATTTTGTCGAAGTAATTTTAGCTTGTGTACACAGCAGGTCTATTATCCCAAGCCAACCTTCAATGTTAGTGTCATGTCTCTGCATTAGTTAATTAGCAGGTGCCACTCAGAGTGCCCATTCTAGTGACAGTGCAGGAGACACAGAGCCGTATTAGAAACCTGGAACCCGGGCTGTCAGGTACATGACAACAATCAGCAGGGAACACATTTCATTTTCAGTTTTCTGGTAGAGAAAATAAATATTAGGATGAATTTGATATGTAGATTTTTACATATCACATTTCTGAGAAGTGTGAAATCATCTTGGAAACCAAATCAATCTATCAAGGGACCTGTAAATGTTCACTTCAATGTGAATGCAAAAGATTAAGCCGGTAGAAATAACCCCAGAGAAAGAGAAATAAAGAGACATGGTTAAAAACAGAAAAGAATGATACTCATCTTTTCACAGCCTTGCACTTGATTTCTGGTGGCTCTTGACATATTTGACCTTTAAGAAATCCTACCTTTTCTTGACTGAGGGGCACCCAACTCTTCTGAGTTTCCTCCCTTCCCACACCTCAGTTTCCTGGAGCTCCTTTCTCCTTCACTCCACAATCAAGTATGCATACTATCCTCATGAATGCCGGACCATAAATTCTACAAGAGCTGAGAACACACTTGTCCAAGTTAATCTTATCTCATCTCAGCCTAGCCCAGTGCTTGGCTTATAGTAGCTACTTAAGAAACGCAAGTTGAGTAACTGATGTTAAAACATGACTTAGAAGAGCTCGTTCTAGAAATTTACAGCTAATTAATCATTTGAAAGTCATATGTAAGAGTGTGTGGAAATAAACAAAGATCAGTGAAATGAGAACACAGAGGTTATTCAAGGCTTGCAATAGCAAGGAGGCAGTCACCATCATTAGTTTGGCAAGGTGGATAGAGAAATAGGGAAGACTTACAGTGGAGAGACAGGAAGGCTCTGGGTATGCACTAATTGGAGGCTGTTGATAGGGGGAAACTGAGGACGAGTTAACTAGAAGATACCTTTTATTACTGGTTTAGGGTGCGTATTTGGCTTTTCTGTGGTTGGTCCTAAATTGGAAGCAGGGTCATAAATTAAGAAAGCTTGCTGTTATTGACCAAGTCCTAACTGATTTGATTCCATTGCCATAGAGATAGTGGTTTGACATCCTGGACAGGTTACTGCAGATTTTTTAGTTTGACTTCCTAGGCTAGCTAGCTGCTGCAGACCTATGAGTCAGAATCCTGTTTCCACAGATGATCTTGCTGTTGTGTATATGTGGCATGGATGGCCTCGCGATGGTAGAGAAATATCCTCTGAGGTCAGAAAGGGATGTCGAACCTCACAATTTTCATTCAATCTAGCCAAGGCAGTAATGATAGTTAACTACTTTGATCATCAAATTAATACCATTCAGTGAAAGCCTACTTAGGGAGAACAATAAGATTTGAAGCCATTAAAAAAAGCAAAGTATAATTACAAGTGCAAGAGAAATATGCCTACAAAATATAATATGTAAAACTAAGTTTAAAAACTTACACAATAGCAGCATATATTATAGGCATTTAAGAGTGATCTTTATTGAACATTCCTACTTTTCAAGCACCATGTTATTTCATACATACTATCTCATTTCATTCTCATGGCAACACAGTCATTATTTTCCCCACTATGTTGCAAATGAGAAGGCAGGAAGCTTCTGGAGAAACAGAAATAAGATATGAACTCTAGACCTGATTCTTCCTTCCTACCTAGTAGTTCCACTGGGTTGGCTCCTCTGTGGTTCTCTCTCTCCCTCTACCCACTCACTCTTCTTCCCTCTCACATACTTTCTGTCATCTCTAATGGACAGGTTTACTTTTCATTTCATACATTATTTAAATTTTCATAGCAACTATGTGTTACTTCTATGGCTTAAAGATATATTGATGTTTTACATCTTATAAAAATTTAAAAGCAGAATCATTGACAATACTACAAGCATTTTTTTATTGTGGTCTGAAACTTATAAATTTGTTAACAGTGAGGAAAGTCTTCTGGTCATGGTTTGGTGTGAGTCTCTAACACCAAGTGAAATTCTTATACCATCACAAGACTTTCATGAGGCTTGTTTTACCATGAGAAAGTTTCAAGGATCTCAGCTATGAGAAGAAAAGAAATGCTACTTGATCACTTGCGGGGCTTTCCAGTCCTGGCTTTCTGCTCATCTAACTGGGATGATTTTGGCACAGGGACATAGTACGAAAACCAAGAAACAGAAAACGACATCCTCCAGCCACCCTTAGAGGATGCGGGGCAAAAGCAGTCTCATTCCTTTTCAGGACCACCCCTTACATTTCAACTCTATCCCAGTCCTGTCCGCCTATTCCAAACCTTCCATTCCCCCAAGCCCTTTTCTGAGTTACTCACTTTGATGTAAGTTTCCTTCATCTCTCCCTTTCATCTGCCTTTTTCAACTAAGCCAATTTCTCAGTTCCAAAGAAAACCTTCAACTGGCCTTCGTGTCCCCAGAAAATACCATCGGATCCCTTTCTTACAGTGACAATGTAAACAAATGTTTCCTTTCTACCTTTTCTCTGTTATTCAAAAGGTATTTCGGTAAAGCCCTTCAGCCCTGATCATCTATTCTCAGCACAGGATTATTTCTCACCTTCCAGCTGGGCTCTCTGCTACTCAGCACTGACAGGCTGGTAGTGGGCCGGGGAGGAGGAGGAGGAAGCACACACACAGCAGGCTGTGCCTGCTGTCCTTCTGCATGTGGCTCAGAGCATGGCGATCTACAGACGGTCTCCTCTAGTAACGGAGACAATTAACTTGATCACTGAAAGCAGCACCATCTCCTTTCCAGATCCAATCTTTCTCCCCACCCATCCCCCAACCCAGTCTTTCTCCCCATACCTCCCAACCCCCATCCTCCTGGGTACGAATAGATGCTTTCCCCTTCTGTTTCAACCTCTCTGGCACTGTTTGCAAAATTTTTAATTCTAGTATAAGAACATTGCACTTATTTTGCTAAGTTTTCAAGGCAGTTAGGACAAACATCTTGAGAACCAGCAAACACAGATTTTTGTCCTGGACATTACTCAACTCACAGCACTCAAGGAAGATTGTCCCTGAGTGTCACCTTTCTACTGCCTTGGGTAGCAAAACTCTAGCCACTACATTTTAATGATAAAGACTAAAACAGAATGTTACTCTTAAAATCCACTGAGTATAACTTGGATGGTTCCACTGTATGAACTCTTTCACTTTCCCCACTTGCCTAATTATTAACATAATTCAGAGGACAGGACTCACAAACTGAAAGCTTTATGAAGCTGTCAAAGAAAGGCATGAGAAATCTAGTGACAAAGCTGTCTCCTCCTTCTCAACCTAAATACCTGTTCTTCCGCCCTGCCTGGGCCCCTCTTACAGCATCTTTGAACACTACATGAGCTCCTTTTCTAGTCTAGATTTTTTTTATATCAACATATAGAACCTCCTGTCAGTTCTGCCTCATCTCTAGATCACAAGCAGGGGGACCCCGTGTTGCTCAGCGGGGACAGAGCCTCAGCACCGAGTGTCAGTTGTGTGACTCAGAGTTCGCCCCAGCATTCTAGATCCTGCACACCCCGCTCCAGCCAGCACAGACCCATGCCTCCAAAGGATGTCCACTCCCACACTCTTGCAGACTTGTCCTCTGCTTCTGCCACTGTGCTCAGTTGCACTGTTCTCTCTGGCTAAGGTGGTCTCCTCATCTTGCCAACAGCCTCTGCTTCACTCAAGAGGCACCTACCGTCTCACTACTTTTATTTTTTTTTTTTCAGAGCAAATATGTCAACAATGTTCGCATTATCATCTTATATTGCTACTTTTTATTTCACATATTTCTCCCCAATAGAGAAAGGAAATTAAATGGAATGAAAAATATAATTTTTAAATGCTGAATACCATATTTACATTTGAATTGAACAGAGTGCTTTTTTTGTGGGCTACACACCTCTGCTATGGTGTTTAGAAGTTTAGGAAATACTTTTTGAAATGGTGAATATGCAATAATACTAGAACTTGAGGGTATGGACATTTCTGCATCATTTCACCCAGAGCCCACCTCAATAGCTGACACCCACCATGTAAATAAATGTAGTGTCAATGACAGTGACAAAAGTAAAGAAAAGGGACAGTTTTTAGATAAAGACTATGTAGATCAAAAATCAGAATGTGGTCCAAAAAGAAAAACATTCAGTGGAGACAGGAATACCAACTTAGAAGAAGAGAAGAACCTACTGACTATAGCAACCAAAGATGCCATACCTATGAACTAAAGGAAAGACTGCATGGTCTACATGAAGGAACGCAACCAAGGGATAGAGAATCAGACATGCAAGTAGAGAATCATACCATGTTTTTGAATTAAAAAAAAAAAAATAAAAACCATAAAAGATGATTATTCTTAGTCTAGATTTTCAGCATAATTGTCATAAGAATAAGTAGTTAATGTGTTTTGAAGTTAAATAACAACAAAGTTATTGTGGGAAAATATCAAGAAAATTTTAAAAACTGAAACAGCTAGAAATGAGGGGCCCTCTCTGGTGACGCAGCGGGTTAAAGCACAACACTAAGAAGCTAAAGTCACTTCAGCATGAGTTTGATCCCCACCTGGGAGGTGACCCACATGGTGCAGCAGACCTCTCCTGACCTGTCCACTGCTCCCCTCAGCAATGTACTTCAACAGTTGGCCTGTTCTGCTCCCCAGTCTGTCTCTGGTGAATCCTCTCTCTGGTCTGTACCCCAATTCTGTATGCATAAATAAATAACTTAAAAAAAAAAGCTAGAAATGAGAACTATCCCAATCAACTGATCAGTTTTGCAATACTATAAAATTTAAGAGTTGGGTCCTATTCTAGAAGTAAATCACAGGGAAAAATGAAAAGATGTGAAACCTACATAAAAATATACAGACATTCAATACAATGTATTTCAGATGTATGGAAAGAAGATGAAAAATTCATTTAACTACTGAAGTGGTACTATTAAGGAGTCATGAAATAATAAATTCTACTCTCACAACTTAAAACCAAAAAATTCATGGTGGATCAATGTTTTAATAATCAAAAGTTAATCCATAAAAGTAGGGGGGGGGAATGCCCAAAAGGAGATGACTGGATTAAAAAGATGTGGTACCTATACACAATGGAATATTACTCAGCAACCAAAACAAAATAAGCACATACCTTTTGCAGCAACATGGGTGGAACTAGAAAAGATCGTGCTTAGTAAAATAAGCTAGAAAGAAAAGGAAAAACCCAGGTGGTTTCACTCATAGCAGGAGTATAATGGGCCACGTGAGAAAATAATAATAATAATGAACAACTATATACCAGAGACATTTTAATGGGATCAAAAAATGGGGGAGGTGGGGAAGTACACTGGACTATGATGATGGCACACGGGTGATTTGGTGATGGGAAGCCCACAGGAATTACAACTGAGATGGAAAAAGGCATAAAATGATGCAAAAATAAACTACTGTATTATTTTAAAAGGAAGTAATGGGACAAAAAATAATTTTTTTAAGTTGAGATGGCATTCCTAACATAACACAAAACTCATGGGCCATAAAAGGTCTATAAATAATACTTTATAGGAGTTCCATTTCTGTAGTAAATTCAACAAAATTAAAAGTCAAACAACAAAGTGGTAAATATTGACATGTTTGGGGGTCAATTTCCATCTGCTTGTAAAGGACACTAACAAACCAATAAAAAATAAATACAGTGGTAAGAGAAATAAGCAGATGCATATTTCAAAGAGAAGAAAATACAACTACTTTTGAGTAAATGAAAAGATGCACCTAACAAGTAAACTTCAAGCTAAAATGGACTGAGGAAAGTTTTGTCTGTGACATAATCACAATAGTATAATTGGTACCAAACTACTCTTTGGTCACAAATAACATTAAATCTAAACAAAATACAGGACACAAACATTCTCAAATGTTAGACAATAAATAGTACAGGACTCTGGTTCTTGAGAAAGAGAAGAGGCATGAAATGAGCCCCATTTTCACACTAGCATTTGGCCAGGAGGAACTTTTCAGAAAAAAAATCTCAAGTTGATGGGGTCCCAAAAGGGAATCGCATCTCACTTTGCTGAAGAGACTGAAGCTGGGTTTGCTGAAGCAGCAGGTACAACAATGAAGACAAAGGAGCTTTTTAGAAGAAATTTCAGAAATCTTGTCTTTGGTCAGGTATTAAGATATTCATTGGTTGAGATAACAGAAGTGTGCTAGAAAGCAGACCTCTTCTAAAAGCTGTGAATTGAATGCAAAATCTGAAAATGGCAGAGCTGCAAGACCAGGAATCCAGACAACCCAAAGCAAAGAGACCTTGCTAAATACTCTGAGCATTTGAGTTACAATGCAACAAAAGCAACACTTTATTAAAAAACCCATGCCAAAAATTTGAAACAAGCCTTGAAAGAATTAAGTTGAATCAGCAGTGAATTAAATGGCAACCAGAAAAGAATTCAGCCTTCTCTAAAGAAAGACAACAAATTTCCAATTCACATTAACACCTCCAGAACTGACACTATGCAATCAAAAATTGTATATGCAATGAATCAGGAAGATGTAACCCATAGCCAAGAAAAACTATATTAAAGACACATCACAATGATGAATGTTTTCAAGGCAACTGATAAAAATATGTTGATAGACATGAACTATGGTCATAATGAATTAATAGATCATAACACTAAGAAATAAAAAATATAAACCCCAATATCACCACAAACCCCAACATGACAATTTTAAAAGACAAAAAGTTAATGGTTGCCAGGGGCTGAGAGAGGGTGAAGGAATTGCCTTCAGTTGGGCACAGAGAAACTTTGGTGATGGAAATGTTCCTTATCTTGATTAATGAGGTGGTTTCATAGTGGCATACCCATTGTGATGGCATACCCTTAATTAGTGCATTTCATCGTATATAAATCATATCTCAATAAATTTGGCTACACACACACAGAGCCTACTCAATGACTTCCCTAAAAATACAAAGCATCTTGAAATAATTGATACAGCTTAAGAAAAAGTACCTGCACTTTTAAATGGGCTTTTCATGAGTTTCAGAAGTTCAAAGAAGGTACTAAGATAGTACCAATCAAACCAGCGACATCAGAAACAGAGAACATTAGTCCCAGATAAATCTGAAAATCCTCTGTATCTAGGAGGCTAACTTAGAATAATGTCAGTTGCCCAACACATTTGTCTTCCAGTAGTAAGACAGGCTGTTCTTATCAAGCCACCATTCAATTTCATAACTCTTACAAAAAATAAGGTTAGTGTAGTAAAACTACCCCAGGGAATTGGATATCCTAAAACCCAATTGGCGACCCAAGACCATAGTGGGTGCATCACAACTCTGCTGCAGGGAGCACAGAGGCAAAACAACGCTAACTCCACTGTCAACATACTGAATGTGTGCAAAATATTGCAGAGATGATTTATACAAATAACCACAGCATTAGCATACTGATCCAAAGGTGACTTATTAAATGGAAGAGAACATTGTTTTGAGTCTGCAGCACACAGCTATCTGCTCTGGTTTTGTGGGGCACCACACCTTCTTCCAAAATTCCTCACTAATATTGAGGAATCATATTAGAAAAACTAACAATTCAATTCATTCCAAGGATGCCTCATAATTTTTTTAAGAAATCCATATTTAGTTTGGAATGCTAACTTTTTAGAACATTGAGTTCTGAACTGGCTGATAATTTAACCTAAATAATTACCTTTTTCATGTTATATTTAATATATGACATATAGCCCCTATGGAGAACAGTATGGTGGATTCTCAACTTATTAAAAAGGGATGTACCACATGAATCTGCAATTCCGCTCCTAGGTATCTACCCAAATAACACCAAAATATGAATTTGAAGGCATGTGTGCACTATGCTCATTGCAGCCCTATTTCCAATAGCCGAGTTATGGAAACAGCCAAAGACAGAGAAGTGGATCAGCAAAAAAAAAAAAAAAAAGTGGTATATGCAAGCACGTGCAATACTACTCAACTCCCAAAAAAAAACCAACACTCTTGCCATTTGCGACAACATGGGATGAACTGCAGAGAATAACACTAAATGAAATCTGACACTAAATGAAATCTGACAGAAGAATAAAGGCAAATATCAACTGATTCATTTATATGTAGGCAATAGGAAAACAAAACCAAGAACCAGAAAAAAAAAAAAGCAAAGCAACAACCCCTTGACGTGTAACTACAAAATGGAGGAAACCAGAAGTGGGGGGAGAGCAGGCTGACAGCAGGAAATAGAGACCCAATGAAGGATGGTAAAGAATTATTGAGAATTATTGGGGCTCTGGTGGTAGGCACGGTGTGAAAGCATACCTCTGCAGAGATTTGATTCTATAACCCCTAAAACAAATACAAGTATATAAAACTTTACCTCAAAAGTAAATAATTGCACCCAAAAAAAATATGGCTTATGTAACTGGTATATGTGCACTATAAATCTTTAGTGTTGTTTTTTGGTTAGGAGGTGTTTTCTTTTGTGGATGTTTTAAAAAAAGAAATGTCGGCCCTCCCTGGTGGCGCAGCGGGTTAAAGCACTGCACAAAGAAGCTTAGCCATTCCGCATGAGTTCAATTCCCGCCTGCCCCCGGAGGAGACCACACGACGTGGCAGACCTCTCCTGGCCCGCCCGCTGCTCCCCTCAGCAGTGTACTTCGTCGATCTGCCTGTTCTGCACCCCACTCTGTCTCTGGTGAATCCTCTCACCTTCCGCATCTCTGGCCTGTACCCCAGTTCTGTATGAATAAATAAATAAATCTTTAAAAAAAAAAAAAAGAAATGTCATGATTGATAGGTGATATATAAATATTCTAAAGTGAAATACAATAGCACTGCTCTTCAGAAAAGAAAACTCTATGTTACTCATGATGTAACCTTGCTTTAAAAGCCAGAACTCTGAACAGAGGAGCAAGAACTGGAAGTCCAGTTCCTTAACACTCAGAACAAGTCTCTGGAATCAGTCCTTTGTTTCAGCAATAGGAAAGACCACTTGGTTGAGTCCAAGTATATGCAAAAACAAAGCAAATGAAACACAACAAAACACCTTGTAGAGCTAGACACTTATTTTTAAATTTTTCACTTCCAGTCATTTGATCCTGAATGAGGGCTCGGTATTCATTTGCTGAGGGAGAGAATGCTCAGCCCCCCTATACACTGACAGGGCTCTTTCCCTCCCTTCTTCCCTCTTCTCTCTGTTCAAATGTCATCTTAAAGAGACCTTCTTCTCCAGTCATGCCATATACATCCACCCCCATCTTATGTGTCCTATCCCTACTGTTCCCATCACGATCTGATATACATGTGATGGATGACTGACCCCCTCTGTTCCCCTGAATATAATCGAAGTGAATGCAGAGGCCATTGTCTTATCTGCTGCTTGTGACCAGTGACTAGAAGAGTGGCTGGAATTAATCAATAAATTTTTAAAGAAATGAATATGTGAATGACTAAGTGAATGGAAATAAAAGCCATTTCAGTTATTTTGGACTATATAAAATGGTTCAGGTCTTCGATTGAAGTATGCAAATATGCAAGTGTTGAGCATAACTTTGAATTTCATTCTCCATCAATGTCTGATTACCTACTGATTAAATCTGACAAGCTGCAAAGGGAGAAAAATCATTATTAGATCCCAACGTATCATCTACAACAACCTAAGTATAACTAATGATACATTTTATTATACATAATAGCTTTTAGAGGAAAAATATGTATAGCCACAATCTCAGTGTAAAACATTTTCAAAGAACTTTACATAGCCACATAAACATGTAGTTAAATTTAGATCTATAAATGTAAACTGCAAACATACCAGAGATAACATTTCATTTGTAGAAAGATCATTTGGAATCTAATCACAAGTTGTAATTTAAAATTCACTGAGATATTTCTATCAGATATACTAAGAATATATGTATAAATATGTATAAATTTTTGCATGTGCACACACACATACAATTGTACCTCTGTATCCTAACGGGGGGGGGGAATAATCACTCTCTCAATGAATAATTCTCATAACTAAAGAATAACGATATTATGTCTACCTTACAGATGAGAAGGTACATGATCTTGCCTGGATGTCCAAGATCACACAACTATTACGTTGTAGGGTCAAAAGATGATCAAATCCCACGAATCTAAGGTACACATAGACTACCTGCATATATGAAGAATACTACTCTTTTAGAAAAAATTTTGACATTTAGTAGACTGAAAAGTATAAATATCATAAGTAGAGCCAGATGAATTTTTTTCCAGTTCCTCCTCATTTTTGTACTGGTTTGCCATCCTATGTATAATTCCAGGGTATCACACCTCTTCAGATGCATGTTACCACACCACACTCACCACCACTTAGGTGAGTTTTCCCTGAACTGACACATCCATGTAAACAGCCCACAGCTGGAGAAAAGTGAACTAAGCACTCAGAATCTTCTTGCACTTATTCCATCTGACATGAGTCCCCTTCCTGAAAATCAGTACTGCCTTGACTCTAATACTGATGACTAGCTGACTGATCGTTAACATTATACAGGTAAAAACACAGGGTATGTTTGAGACCCATGAACACAGCCTGACATCCATGCTCATAGTAAACGGTTTATTATTCTCACTGCTGTGTAGCATTCCCACTGAGCATAATAACTACACCACTGTATGTAGTATACTACACCGCCGAATACTTAGCATTCTAAAATTCAACATGTGTTTTCCTTTTATGTTATTAAAATACTGTACTATCAATTTTCTAGAGAAATACCATCTGAAATAATATTTTATCTTTTTATTTTTAATTCTATTTCTTTGTGTTACCTTGCTGTACTGCCTATCACCTCCAATAACTCCATGTTTAAAAAAAAAAGCAGAAATAGTAAACATTCATTGGTTTGTTCCTAACATCAGAGGGAAATTTTCAATATTCCTACATTAAGATATTTGCTTTACTTTTTAGGAAATATTCTTTACCAAACTAACTCCCATCTAATCTTTGTAAACCTACAGTTTTAAAATTATAAATGGTATTATATTTTATCAAATATATTTTCTATGAGCATTCTTTATTATTTATATATCAAGAAAAACTAAACTAGAAATACAAATCTCATCTAAACAACACATATATAATTATAATTAATTTAAAAATTAACAGAGTATATTAATATCTTTTAATCAAGTCTGCATTATGGTTCCTTCATGCCACTCTGCCAGTGCTGACATTAATTAGTGTGAAAGGATAAAGGCAGGTGAGAAAACCTTAGTCCTTCAGAATACAATGTGGAAGCCCAAGAGAACATACTCAAGCCCTTAAGACAATTACTCCAGTGATCCAAACTACCTGAGAGTGTGCAAGATGGCTTCTTAGGTGTAAAAGGTGTAAAAGCAGTGTATCCTAGAAGAGTGAAAGCTGATGATTCATCTAGCATTGTTTTCAAGTTTTGAGACACAAAGCAGGGGCCTTTGTAAAAATTCTGGAGTATAGTCTTTTCTACCTTCATTTTTGGGATATTCTCTATTTTAAGACCTTTCTTTGTAGTTCTACAAATTTATCTATCATCAACTCTATTTCCTCTAAGATCTATTTTCTTCTAACTTTTGTCTATAGTGAAAAAATCATCACCATGTTCTTTATCACTTAAGCAAGAGCTATCTTATTTCAGATCAGAAGTCTCCAAAGTGATCTACTGAAATGTGGTTTAAAAAACAAAAAAAAAAAAACTGTTTTCTTTGTAGAGCCTGTATTACATCTAAAAACAAAACAAAACAACCATCACTGATGACTGGCCTTTTCACTGAGTCCCTGTATAGCATGAGCAGTGCTCAGGGATGCAGGGCTAAGAGCAGGGGCAAGAGAGCTTAGAGGCAGGCTTGGCAATATATGAGTTTTGTAAGATTTCAAATGTTGGGACATGGATTAGCAGCGAATGTGTGTCTCACTTAGTGCATGCACTTGTCATATTATCTATTTATTGACTAATCACTTTAAAGGTGTAATGATTCCTTGTAATGATTCCTGCAAAATATATATAGAATTGAAGGTTAACACTCATAAGATAAACACAAGCAAACAAAAATTCAGAGTGATTCTGTTCCCTGTAGTTTTTCTCCTCCACATTATGATGCTAATTCAGATCTGAATTTCTGGGGGGGCGGGGGGTGGGGAGACTTAGAAAGTTGAAAACTGCGACTGTGACTGTGATCCTTGCTATGTATTTTATCGTGTTATTTAAGCTAGCGAGCACAAAAATTGAAAACTAAAGGCCCACAGTAGAAAATTGAGATACTATGTTTTATATAATTCTCAGTTATTCAGTATTTCTCGGGATTTTATGAAGCCTAGGGATAAATATATAATAGCTCCTATGAGGTTTCATACTTGACGGTAAAAGTCAGAAACCACAAACCATCTGGGAAATACCTTTCTTCCCATGGTAAAAATGGCTGAAATAATAGCTAACCCTGAAATTTAATCTGTATCATTAAATATCATAGGCAACATTTTTAAATGTTGCTGAAAATCAAAAGCAGCAAATATTACAACAAATTAGATATCATGAGAGGTTGGGCCACAGAAGAGTTATTTCAAAATCAACTTTCCTCATAGTATTAACAGATTCTGCTTCTATTAAGAAATATTCAAGTAACTTTTTTTTATGAATCACCAAAACAACATGAAGTTATATTCTTGACAGAATATAATTTCTTTATTAGAGATGCTTCTATTGAAACTTCTATGTGAAACCATTGATAGAATATCTGCTTAGATTCTATTATTTTTTTTAATTATTCTCAGGGTAAGATTACAAAGATAACCTCACAAGTGAGACTTGTTTCAGCATCATTCACTGGCAAAATACTGAAGTATGTTTACTGAATGGCAGAATTATACAACATGCCACTGTAAGTTCATTTTCAAGTCATACTGGCTACCACCACCTATGCCAGAGACTATCATCAAACCTAAGACACAGGTGAGGTGACCCAGGTGCAGAGAAATTAATATTTGGCCAAGTCATGAGAGATATAAATTGCAGAGTCTGGACTTAAACTCAGGCAACCTGGGTCAAGAATGCTATTTAGCATTCAGTTTCTGAATGCTAAGCTAGAAACTGTGGTTAAGTTTTATAAAAATAACATCTCTGAAAATGTTTATTTTTATGAGCTATAGGCTAATCACAAAAACACATGGACTCACAGCTTATCTCAGGGTAAAATCTTAAAAGAGCTATTACTGAACTTTAAGTCAACATGTGCTTTTTTTCTGTACAAAAATACTTGCTAAGACTGTGTGATAACAAATTGTCACAGTATCCTCTAGCAGATATACACATATACACACTCACTCTCCAATATACATTTCTCCTGTCCCTTAAAATTGAGGAAGAAGTTTTAACATTGAGGGGAAAAGTTAACTAAAGAAAAAGCACTTTGGAAAAAAAATGTTTGAAAACATCTCTAATACCATCTCACTGGATGGCTAAAATACTGTAATGTTCCCTAAAAAAATCTCAAAAGCATACAATAAGGAAAAGTAAATAAGTAGGTAAAGCCTGTAAATAGTGTAGGAGATTTTTTTAAATGAGCTGTGGCCAGTATATACACAAAAATTAATTTGAGATGTTTTATGGATATATGTGTGTGTATACACACACACAAACACAACACATCACATATATGGATATATATATGAAAGCTAAACAACAAAGATTCTAGAAGAAAGCTTAGGAGAACATCTTCATTGAGTCTTTGGCACAAGGGCAAATTTCTTAAAACACAGAAAGAATTAGCCATAAAAAATAAGAACTAGAGGGCCCTCCCTGGTGGCGCAGCAGATTAAAGCACAGCACTAAGAAGCTAAAGCCACTTCCGCATGAGTTCGATCCCCGCCTGCCCCGGAGGAGATCCACATGGCGAGGCAGAGGTCTCCTAACCCGCCCACTGCTCCCCTCAGCAGTGTACTTCGTCGATCTGCCTGTTCTGCTCCCCACTCTGTCCCTGGTGAATCCTCTCACCCTCCATATCTCTGGCCTGTACCCCAGTTCTATGTGAATAAATAAATAAAATCTTAAAAAAAAAAAACTAGATTTCATTTAGTTAAGAACATCTGCTCAACAAATTACCACTAAAAAGTATAGAAACATACTACAGAATTGAAAATATTCGCAAGACATCCAAAATGGAATGTCACCTGCAACACATAAACCTACAAACTAACAAAAACAAACAATCTGAGAAATGGCAAAAGACATGCAAAGGCACATAGGGGCTATCCATGGGGAAAGCCAACATATGAACATGTACAAATGAAAAACACAATGACGTATTCTTACACACCAACAGGAAGACTAAAATTTTAAGATAAGCATCAGTATGCAGAACAACATATAGCAGTATGTAACGAATTCTCTTACATGGACAGCTGGCGTGTGAATTCTCATACTTCAGATAACTATTTGGCTAAATCTACTAAACAGTGAGATATGCCATTCTTATGACTCAGCATTTCCATTCACAGTAGGTGTGTGTTGGAGTGATGGGGGGAGAAGGGCTCTGCTCTGTGCCCAAAACAAATGAGAGGACACCTCCACAAAAAGATATGTATAAGAATGATAACAGCTTTATTCATAATGGTCAGAAATGGAAAACAAGCCAAATATCCAGCAATAGAAAAAAACTATATTCATAAAATCAAATTGTATTTAGCAGTTTTAAAAACAAGTAACTAATATAAAAGGAACAATGTGGATGGCATGCAGAAGGACACAAAGCAGATATAATTTTATTCCTTTTATATGAAGTTCAAGAACAGACAAACTAAGCAATGGTGACAGAAATCAGAATCCTGACTCCCAGTATGAGCATGGAGTAGGAAGGAATTGTAAGGAACTTTCTGGTGTTTGAAAATGTTTTTTAATCTGAATCTATGTGTTAATTTTACATGTTTATATGTATGTAAAATTTTAAGTTGCATGCTTATAATTAGTATACTTTATGACTGTATGTTATAGCTTCAAAAGTAAATAATTTGACCAAAAAATAACTTTCACACAGTAGGTTTGGAATCTATTGAAAAATGTAAGGTACTTCAATTAGTTTATAAGAATGGCAATGTTATTGGAAAATAAAATTTAACTCAATTTAAAAACCCTATATATCAATGTTGTATGGCTTTGAACACTTATAGGAACAGATGGATAATATAAGCAGAGAGATGGAAACTTTTCAAAGGAAATGCTAGGAATGAAATGCCCAAAACAAAAAGATGATTAGTTCC
>NW_004567105.1:65784537-65879560 GCF_000260355.1 Condylura cristata | reverse complement strand
TGTCTCTGGTGAAGCCTCTCACCACCCCTGAGCCTCTGGCCTGTACCCCAGTTCTGTATGCACAAATAATCTTTAAAAAAAAGAAATGGGTAAAAGATCTAAACACACATTTCATCAAAGATGCATACATAGATGGCAAATAAGCAAATGAAAAGATGCTCCACTTCACACATCAATAGGGAGTTGCAAATCAGACAATGAGAAACCACCACAAACTTACTAGAAAAAATCCAAAACACTGACTCCAAATGCTGGCGAAGATATGAAACAACCAGAATCCTGACTCCTTGCAAGTGGAAATGCAAGTACATTTGCTTTATAAGACAATTTGGTGCTTTCTTACGTGAGATGTAAGTTTACTATATAATCCAGTTATTGCATTATATTTATCAAGTGAGCTGAAAAGTCTGAACAGGGATGTTTGTGGAAACAAGATGTCTTTCAACAGGTAAGTAAACAGAAAATTGTAACAACCCAATGAATTACCCATAGAATATAAATAAATATAAATACAAAGAAATGTTATACAGCAGTAAGAAGAAATGAACTGCCAAGCCATAGACAGACAGAAACCCTAAATGCATACTAGTAAGTGAAAGAAGCTCATATGAAAATGCTACATACTGTATGATTTTAAGTACATCCTGGAAAAGCTAAACTATAGTGAAGTACCATCGTTTTGCATCCTGTTCAGACTCCTCTTCTTTGTATTAATGCCATAGTTCTATAAAAGCAACCCTTCTAAGGGTTGGTTTTAAAGTTTAAAAGTTTGTCTTGGTCTCACCCTTTGTTTGGTTTCTCTACATTCTACATATAAATGATACCATCTGGTAGTTATCTTTCTTCTGGTTTACTTCACTTAGCATAATCCTTCATTAGCATAATCCAGCTTTATCTTTGTTACTGCAAATGGCAGTTTTGTCTTTTTCATTGTAGTGTAATATTCCATTGTATATATACAACACATCTTCTTGAACAACTCATCTGTTCTGGGGTACTTAAGTTGTTTCCATATCTTGGCCAATGCTGCAATAAACATTAAAGTGCAGGTTTCCTTTTGAATTTTAGTGTTTTTCCATTCTTTTGATAAATATCTAAGAATAGAATTGCTCGGTCATATGGCAGATCCATTTTTAGTCTTTTGAGAAACCTCCACAGGGTTTTCCATAGGTTCTGGGACAGTCTACATTCCCACCCTTGCTAGTACTTGTTGTTACCAGTCTTTTTTATATGGGCCATTCTCACAGGTATGACGTGATATCCCATTGTAAGTTTTTTTTTTTCTTAATTATTTTGGTTTTTAGAGCAGTTTTGGGTTTGCTGAAGAGTTAAGTGGCAAGTACAGAGAAACTCCACTGTAGGTCCCTTCTTCCCCACATAGATTCCTTTCAATGACATTTTGCATTAGAGTGTTTTACTTGTTGAAACTGAAAGAACACTACTGATACATGCACAGGTTACCAAAGACATGGAGATACTGAACATCACCATATAAAAAGTACCATGAACCATATCAACCTCAAAGGTCTTCATTCCAGCCCATTTCATCAGCAACAAACAAAACTCAGCATAACTTGTTCCAAATGAGAGGAAGAAAAGAATGCCTACTCTGTTGCCTTAGCTAGCACCTGAACAAGGGGGCGAGCCAACCCCCTTGGTGTAGGAAGAGGGCGGGAAGGGGCTCCAGTCAATGCCTTTCCATTGCAGGGCCTCCTCCGCTCCTCTCCAACTCAGGGGTGCCAAGAAGGTTTCTGCACTTCCATGACCTCTCAATCATTCACAAAATGAGGGTTGAATAAATGATAGTTAATAAATACTCCAGATCTAAGCACTCTGTGATTCAGAAAAGATTTTCTGGGGAAAATTGAAGAAAACAAAACCTACATTAGAGCAACTGTCTCTACCAGGGAAGTCAGTCTTCTGGTCATGATGATGGGCAGAAGTACCAGGGAAACTGCTACTCAATTACAGTAGACATTGTTACAGACTGGGAAATAAATGACCTAAGATTTACTCAACTATTTCCAGTGAATAGCTGAGACACACTTAGAGAAAAGAACTGGGGGGCGGGGCAGGGGGGGTGGATTTCCAAAGTACCATGCTTATCTATACAGATCATTCTATTGTGTGTCAGTGACTTATCTGTATGTATGTAAGTGGCAAAAGCAGCAATCTTTAAATTTTATTAAAAGTGTTAATGCTGTATCATTGCTCTTCTGGGACTCATTTGTTAAGTGTGCAAATTCTACATGCTTAACAATAAGTGCACATCAAGACATTTGAAATCTAAGTGATCTCTTGACATTTGACTAAAAGTCATAGCACTGGACTTCAGGACAGTGAGAACACTTCACCCATGAAGGTTGACTATCAGCTTTGTTTCATGGTCTGTAAATGAGTTATTAAACTCCTCTATAAAGTTTTATTACTGCTCTAATCCCATTAATAACTGTCCTGCTTTAAATGTCCTGCTGTTTGTGGAATATGGCAGCAATGTGCTATAATCATTACTGTCCAATGTTAGATTCCTTTTCTCTAAAACTCAGGGTATAAAAGAGAAGGCACTGGAGACACTGCAGTGCTGATGCAATCATCGAAAGACAAAAACAAAGAGGCAGATGTTAGCTGTCTCTCTTGATATGGGGATAACCTGTTTGACTCCACATTTCCATCTTTAGTTCCTGGGTGTCAGCAGCATAGACATACGGGAATAAAAGTGAATGTATGTTTCAGCACATTGTGAAAGCACTTACAAAGAAAACTATTTACATCTTAATAGCTTTCTTTCATTACATTAACTTCTCTGCTTTCCACTTTGGAGACTGCAGGAGTGGTCATAAACACTGTAAGTATAAGGAAAAAATCATCCAAACTCCAGAACTGTGAAGGAGCTCTAGAGGCCTTAAGACACAACCTCCCACTGTACTAAGTCACTTCTCTGTTCCATCTTTACAAATGTGTAGCACCCACAGTACATAGCACTAGCTCTGTGCTGAAAGGGCTCCCTGGAGTCTTCAACTAAAATTGGGAAGATCTTTCTTATGCCAAACAGGAAATGGATGCCCAGGAACTGTCACTAGGAAAAGGTCCTGCCTTTTGGAGCATCACAGCATAAACCTCCTCCTATCTTTCAGGAGAGAAGCCCTCACTCCTGGAGACAGCACAGGAAGCTCTATCAGTCACCTAAGAGCCCAGAGCCTTCCACGGCTCTGAAGAAAGCATGGCACTATATGTCTCCCCATCATAGATGCCTAAAAGCTAAGCAGCCTCCAGCACTATCTGCACTGCTTCCTTACTTTCTCATCCAGAAGTAGACACAACCACCTCTTTCACGTAGAAGAGACACTGGCCATCCCACAGTTGGGGCATCACACAGCTGTCCCTTCTGAAACACAATGTGGTAGAAAGAGTAGCACAAATGCCCTTTTAAGTCCTTTGCCCTTTCTTTTTTTAGGTTGTTCAGTTTTTGCTAATGAGCTGTTATTTTCACCTCTACTGGGGTTCTTAAGAAGCAGGTAAGCTTTCTCACTATACTCTTGTGTCTGCTGGATACAGAGGATTCCAAGAGCCAGGGTATAGTGGAACCATGATTTGGAAGGAGATGGTTATCACATGGAAGAAAGCCACCAAGAGACCAGGAATGGCACTTATTCAACTCTTACATAACTAAAACATCTTTGTGTTAATCCACTGAAATGTTGGTTCCTTTCTTCCACAAACTAACACTGCCCAACCATAAACAGACTGGTTGATCTTGGAGATCATGATTTCCATCCCCATCACTTCCTCTTGGTATGGTGTCAGGTCTTCCTAATTAGATTCTTTCAATTATCACGAACCAATAAAACAATCATTTTGTTAAGACAGACTTAGTTATCTGTAATTTGAATTTCTCTATTTTCCTCTTTGTAACTGAGTTATTTTGCATGATAAGATCTTGGGGGAACTGAAAGAGGGAGCATGAAAGAAGAGGGGAAATCTAATTATAAAAAGAAAAAAAAAACCCAGCTCTATCAGCATGTTTGTGGATTTTTCAGTACTCTACAATACAGTCTCTTTATGTGGTAAACTTGAACTCATTTTAAATGCCTGAGACAGTCTGAAAATCTAAAAACTTACCTTTGGCTTTACTTATTCTACTGATCTGCCTACATGGTCCCATGTGAGGACTACTCAGCTATTTTCAGTACTTATTTTTAAATACTTATGCTAATTGTATTAATTATACATGAAAATTTACATATATTATCATCTCATCCTCAAAACAAACATATGAAATAAGTACCATTATCCTAAAGAGATTAAGACCCAAAGTATCTCATCAAATATACTGTAGACTCAGGGTTCAAACCCAACTACTTCAATAATCATGCCATGCTAACTTCTTGATGCTTCCTAAGTAATGTGCTTTTTTGGGCAGATAGCATCAAAAGTCTTTCAGGAGCTCCCAGCAATCAACACTTCAATTAGAACATTTGAAATGTTAAAAATTAATGCTAAAATAATTCTTATAATTCAGTAATAAATACCCAATTTGAGTAGGTAGTTTTCAAAGAAGATATACAAATAACCAATAAGCCCATTAAGAGATATACAAAATCATTAGATATTGGAGAATGCCACATGAACAAAACAAAAACAAACAAAAGTTACATGAAAAATGGATTTCTCACCATTAGGATATCACAACAACAACCACACACACACACGCACAGAGTGCCAAAGTTGAGAAGAAATTGGTACCCTCCACACAGGGGAATGTAATGGTGTAGTCACTTTGGAAAACAGTTTCTAGATCCTCAACAGATTAATCATAGGGTTAGCATAGGATCTGCAAATCCACTCTGAGATATATACTCAAGAGAAATAAAACATAAGTCCACACAAAAAATAGTGTGTGGGTTTTCAAAACAAGCACAATATTGGTAAGATTGTTAATAGCAATCCAAAAGCTAATTAACTGGTAGGTGCATAAACAAAACTATCGTATATCCATCAATGGAATGTCTTCTGCCATTTATAAAAATGAAGTACTAAAACATGATACAACATGGATGAAACTTGGTAACACCTTGCTAAGGGAAAGAAGTCACTCACTGAAGACCATGTATGATGTAATTCCATGTACAAGAAATCTGCAGAACAGGTAAAGCTACAGACAGAAGGGACGTAATTGCAGTAGAGGCAGCTGGGGGCACGTGAGAAGCGGCTGCTTACAGGCATGGAGTTTCCTTCTGAGGACATGAAAATGTTCTAAAGTTGACTGTACATGACTATGAAGAAATCACAGAATTGTACACTTTATACCAGTGAGTTCTGTGGTATATAAATCTCAATAAAACTGGTTTTACACGTCAAAAGGTAGAGAAGTGATTGAAAGGCAAAGCATACTGGAATGAGTGGCATCATTTACCCAAATGCACACTCCCTTCTCCATTTTGGGTCTTCCTTCTCTTACCTTAACCCATTAAATGGCCTTTCAAAGAGACGCCCTGCTGAGACCATGGAAACAAAAGAATGATCAACTACATCTGGCAAGAGTCCAAGAGGAAATGGAGGACAGACACCACAGGGCTAACTGTGGCCCCGCCGCTGGACTTCAGTCTTTCCAGAACTCGGGAGTGCTCAGGATGAGAGCTGTACAGAAAACAGGCTGAGAACAGAGCCCACTGGCCTGAAGTAGTTCGGAGATAAGAACATGCCTCAGAGGGGAGAAGACTGAAATGGGAACTAGGTAAGTCTAGGTGAGAGAAGACAGGGGCCAAAAAAAAAGAAGCTTTAGGATTCTAAAACAATGTTTCTATGCCCTGCCGTGCTTTACTGCACACAACTACCCAAGCGCAGATCTTTGTCAACTAAGCAAGCGAAGACGCATGAGACACCCAGCTTCCCTGAGAAGTCATAGTATCTGGGTGAGTCTGAAGACCTAGAGCATGGTTAAAGGAGAACTAAAACAGCAAGTTTGCTGTGACTTTAAATTTCTAGCATTGCCTTTTCTGATAGTCTAAAACAAACTGTAACTTGATCAACAACCAGAAAAATTATTTTGCGTCACCTGCTGTGTGTTTCATGTTTCTGTCTGGTCCTCTCTCTACACTTCTATTTTAAAATATTCCATCTGCTTCACTTTTCTCGGGTCTCTTCATTAAGAGCACCAATCACATTTATGCTCTGTCTCTTTTGCCAATGATAGCTGTCAGTGTCTCCACTCATATTTTTAAGCCTGTTTTCTCCCACCTTGCATTGTGTGACCCCCTGAAGCCTATCTACTGTGTCCCCAAGGATACCTTCAGTCATGTCTACTTGGTCTTCTGCAGCTTCACGTGTGGCTTTCGGCTGTGATCCATCATGTCAGGTGTCATGACACTCAAGTTCCCTTCTGCTATCTCTTCCTGAGCTCTCTGAATCTACTCTTCCTCCCTTTGTCTATCTCGTGTCTCCCTCTGCTATCTCTCACTGAGCTTTGTCTGACATAAGCCTGCACATGTCTCTCAGACATAGAAAAGGTAGATGCTTCTGTTTCTTTTTCCATTGGTTCTTTCTCTGCTGCTCACTTGCATACTTCCCCTCCAGTGTTTATGGACAGGTTCTTTCCTTGTTAGTCTTCTTTGAAAAATAGCAGGTAAGTCCTATAGTGTGGAGTAGTATGGAGGGGGCCCTGGCAGCATCCATGCCAGAGTGAGCGGGAGCCCACTCCCAACAGTCAAGAGATAAGCACAGTAGCCACTGAGCGCATTCAAACCTAAGTTCAGCCACAGCCCCTCCTCAAAACCACATTTCTTCAGATCATGGTCTTCAGCTTGAGGGCAAGATCAGGGGTATAAGGATGAAAAAGGGTCTTCCTTCTCTTACCTTAACCCATTAAATGGCCTTTCAAAGAGACGCCCTGCTGAGACCATGGAAACAAAAGAATGATCAACTACATCTGGTCTCCTCTGCAGCCCTCCATTTCCAGTTGTGCTGGTTCTTCTGTAGCTACTCTGTAAGACTGTCACCACTTGGTGAGGCTGTATCCTGTCCCTCCAACTAAAGACTTATGACATATGTCCTTCAGGACTGTGGCACTTAAGGACAAAACAACATGCTCAAGCTCTATTAAGGCATCTATTGCTCATCTTTGCATAAAATTCACACTACTTGTCAGGTTTACGTCACAAGTCTTGGCTTAGCCTCTTGCAGTTTTTTAAAAATATCATTAAAGATGAAGCTGTATTTCTTATGGGGGCTTGGGGATATGGCATTAAATGGAGGGTTTGAGCTTTTTGGTCTTTTTTTCCCCCATTACTTTAACAGGAAACATTCAAACAGGCCTAAAATTCAAATCTGGAATTCATCTAGTAGTTATTTTTCACCAGCAATGTACCAAAATAGCCCCAGCAGCAACTATTTGTTGGAAGTCCATAATTTGTTATTGTTTTATACACATTATTTCTCATTTAAATCTTACTACTATGCAAAGAGAATTTATGCTTTATTGTGTTGATGAGGAAACCAATTTCCCAGATCTACTGTGAGGACAGAATGGGTAATAAGGACACAGTCTGGATGCAGTGTTTGGTACTCACAACATCCTACTTCTCACCTTAACCAGGTGCCAGCGACTTGGATTTAAGGAACAGAGACACACAAGACCGCCAGGTTAGAAGGGTCAAGGGAGAGAAGGGAGGCTAGAAAATTCTCTCTGGGGATATGACCAAAATGAATACACAGTATATAATATTTCTCTGATATTTACTATATGCTGGGCACTGTTCCGAATGCTTCACACACATTAACTTGTGCAATATCACCACAGCGCTATGAGTTGGATGGATGGGTGTATTATTATCACTCCCATTATGCAGTTAGGAAATTGAAGCAAAGACAGTAAGTAGCTGGCCCCAAATTGCACAACTGGCATGCAATAAAGCCAGAGTCTGAACTGAGGAAGTTTGGATCCAGATTCCAGTCACCATCCACAGTGTGGTGTTTTTGGCTAACTCCCCAAGACTAAACTCACATAAACTAAGTAATTTATGTCACACATTTATACGGATAGCTTTAGCAGATTAATGACATATTCCTAGCTATTATTTCACTGTATCTTTCTCCTAATGCTTTTTGTACAAAAAAGGGAAAAGTTGGGAAGTTAAACCTCTTTACTACAGATTTATTATATACTTCCAATCCTAATGATTATACTTTTCTTTTAGCACTTATAGAACTAGGGTTTCTAGCAACTTTGAAAGAACACATTTTATAATACCAAATAGTTTTGTACTGTCTTTAAAGAAGATGGAAAGACAAAGTTTTGCCCTGCAGAGCCATCAGGAAACCACTAAAGATGTGTGACAGAGCTATGTTTACTGGGTAACCACATGGAAGACAATTGTTCATTATGGAATTGTGACTATGAAAACAGTTATCTCAAGCTAAATCTAGTTTGATCGAATTTCAGATCTCTTTATTTTTCATTTCATAGAGCAAAATTTCAAATAGTGAAAACTTGCTCCAAGAGCAGAGCACATAAGTACCTAAAGGAGATATGAGACTGGCCACAGTCTATAGGTATATGTAGCCCCAAACGCAAACTCCCTAAGAACAAAGCCCAGGACCATATAGTTCCGCTAGGAAGTCTGCCAAGCTTTCAAAAGTATATAAAGAACATATCCAATTCAGAGGAAAAAAATAAAAAATGAGCAAAGATTTAAAGAGAAACTTCTCCAAAGATGACAAATAGATGGCTCAAAGGCACTTAAGAAAATGCTCAACATCACTTACTATAAGGGAAATGCAAAACTACAATGAAACATCACCTCACTCCACATCCATGATCTAACATTCATCAAAATAACTATACACAAGTCTTGGCAAGGGTATGGGTAAAAAGGAACACTCATTCGCTGTTGGTAGAAAAAGAAACTGGTACAGCCTTTAAGGAGTACAGTGTAGCAATTCCTTTACTAAATCTTGGTATACCCCCCTGATGCAGCAATATCACCTCTAGGCTTGTATCCCAAGAACATTAAAACATTAATACAAAAGGAAGCTATGCCCTCTGCACTCTATGGTTGCAGATTCACAATGGTCAAAGACAGGGAATCAACCTAATGTTGATGACAAGATAAAGTTACTGTGGCATATGAGCTCACTGGAATACTACTTGGCTACCAAAAAGATGAAATCTTGCCCTTTTTGACAATATGGATGGAACTTGTGGTAGTTATGTAACTGAAAAATCAGAAAGTGACAATTACCAGATGGCTTCACTTAGGTAAGAACAAACCAGAGAAAACAAGTAGGCCAAACACAACAAAATAACTCTGAGACTCTGTGAAAAATAAAGTAGTTGCCAGATGGCTGGGGTGGAGGGGGGGAGGGGTAGATAGAGGGTTGTAGCTGATAAAGTAGCATGTGTTCAGGAATTTTTGCATGAGTGTGTAAACATATAGGACTATGAAGCTATACTCCAAAACTATATCATTACATAACATGGCAAATCAATAAAATTTGGTTAAAAAAGAAAATTTTCTGGAAAAAAAAAAAGATATTCACACTTGACGCACACACAAACAACTTCACAGCACAAACAATCTAAGACAGATCACAGAGATGATTTAATACTCCTATACCCCAGAACTGATCTTCAAATTTCTTCTTCCACAGGACAATATTTTTTATTGTTTTCTGTTAGAACCTAGGTCTAGGTGTATACTTACTAACTTTGGAATTTGTAGACACAGATATTTATGTACAAGGATTAACAGTGCACTTGTTAGTGTTCTCCAACTAAAACATCTTTCCTGGGAGGGTTCACAAGGCTCTAACCACTCATTTGCTAGCATAGTACCAGATGAACCAGATACAGTGCAGCCAATTAATTAAGAGAAAACTGTGGAAATGGGGAAAACAGAAAAGTATCAGCTTTCATAATGATCCATTAAGTACAATCAACTATCGGTTAGCATGAGTGGCAAGATCAGAAATAAAAATATATATAATCTTGCTGTACTAATAAAAATGGAAAGACAACCATGGGTCTCATTTGATCATTTCATTAAAGTTAAGCCAATAGATCAATAAAGGCTATTCCAGATAACCAATTTTCTCTGGTCCCTTCAAGCAGCAATGAAAAGCAAGGCCATAATGTGTTCTTGCCCAAGAAGGGAAATATATCCTGAGATTTAAGTCAACAAGCATTAACACAAGTCTACCTCTAACCAAGAACTGGCTTAACAGAGAAAAGCTCTCAAAGTAGCTGTCAGAGGAAAGGAAAGCCAATTTAGCAAACCCCTGATACTACACTTATTCTTGGTAAAACCTGAATGCAAAACTCCATGTCAAATTTGAGGGAAAAGTCCACTCTGGTTACATAAAGGGCAGTTATTACAGTATTCTTGCCATACATAATTTCCATTATGTTCATTTATAATAAGAACAAGTTCTAAAAGTTAGAACAAAGATACTGAATTAAACTTACTCTTCACATGAGATTTTAGTTCGGATTCTAATATTCATATATGGACAAGCTTAAATATCCTTGAGGTAAATAGGGGCCTATTATTTACACAAAGTTTTAGTGCTATCAAGCTAGTAAGAAATAAGTTAAACATGATGAAGTATATTCTTATTAAATTTATTATGTAAAATAAGTTTATTAGATGACTTGTGCCTTTTCTGTGAACTTTAAAAAAAGACAACATGTCTGATATCATGTGCATGAAATGTCCAGGACAGGCAAGTCCAGAGACACACAGAGTAAACTGGTAGTGGCCAGGACTTGGGGGGAAGAAGTGAATGGAGAGGAGCTACTAGGGGACTAAGGGCCTATGTGTGGCTTTGTCTTGTTGTTGCTTGGTTTTTTTAGGTAATGACAATGTTCTGGAATTAGATAGCACAGATACTTGCACAACTTGTGACTAAACTCAAAACCACTAAATGATGTGCTTTAAAATGGTGAATTTTGTGGCATGGGAATTGCAGTTTTTCAAAGCTATACTTGAAACAACTCAAATTCAGCAAAGTATTTTTTAGAATTCTGGGGAAGCTTCAAAATAAAAAATCAATCCTTCCTCCAACATCACCAAATCTCCAGATAAGCAGCGCATAGGTACAGCTGTTGGATGCAACCAGGCATTCAGAAAGGAGGATTTCAGAAAAATGAGGTAAAATACTTGAGCTCATTAAAGAAATTAAGCCAAGACAGTCAGGGAGCCACACTGGGCTCCTTCCTCAGGAAAAACTAATGTGCCTATTTTGGTGATAATAACCAGGGTCCCTGGAGGCACTAAAAGACTGCAGGATCTATAGAAGAACCCAACTTGGTGGGGGTCCCTTGGCATTATCCCAATTTAGGAAATGTGTTAATGGAACTTTTCAAGTCAAGCTTTAGAGCTGAGCTCCAGGCAATCTACAGACAAAAGTAAAAATATTACATGGTTTTTTACTTAATTCACTGAGTTGTGGGATGGTTTATAATTGAACAACAGTCAATAGAATGTGAAAATAAACACTAAGAACGATTAGGTGTAACTGAATTCTCAATAATGGATAATGTGGGTGTTAAAACCATGGAAAATCAAGTATTTCAACAAAGATGCTAACAAGGGATACTACAAACAGCTACACAGGGTGGCAAGCAAATAAATGTATCTCTCATCAACAGTTAGCTGAAAAAAATCAATTAAGTATTGCAGGCATCTTATAAGATACCATAAAAGCCCAGATGTAATGCCACTATTATCTAAATTTCACTTGTATGCTTAATACTGTGAGGTATTTTGTTCCTCCTGTGAGGAAAATGAAATAACAAATGTATGAGTAGTTGTTGAGGAAAATCAGAATCAAATAGGGCTGAAATTGGAGAGAAGCCAATTTCAGCTGAATAAAGAAATGCTTCCCAACAACTAGAGTTTTTCAAAGAGGGGTGAACAGGGAAGGCAGAGGGCTTTGTCTTGTAAGAAAAGGCTATAATATCTCAAGGCAACAGCGCATCAGAGACACCCCAGGCCCTCCTGGCTGGAAGCTGGGTCTTCTACCACAATTTCTAACATGGGTTATCTTTAGTCTCCCCTGGAAATCTCCTCAGCCTGATTCCCAAACCACTTGTGTAGCCCTTACAAGTTAGCCAAGATTGGGCCCTCCCTGGTGGCGCAGCGGGTTAAAGCACAGCACTAAGAAGCTTAAGCCACTTCTGCATATAAGCCACTTCCACATGAGTTCGATCCCCGCCTGCCACGGAGGAGATCCACATGGCGCCGCACACCTCTCTGGACCTGCCCGCTGCTCCCCTCAGCAGTGTGGTTCGTCAATCTGCCTGTTCTGCTCCCCACTGTCTCTGGTGAAGCCTCTCGCCTCCCCCCACCCCCATCTCTGGCTTGTACTCCAGTTCTGTATGAAATAAATAAATAAATAAATCTTTAAAAAAAACTTAAAAAGCCAAGATAAAACTAGGTAGGTAGCTGGCAATTACCAACCAAGACATAATCCTCCTTTAAAACTAACTGCATTCTAGAGACAAGTTTCCAGCTGATTCTAATGCTTTCAATAGCTTTTGTCAAACATGGACCCTGTGCACTCTGCACCGGCCATGTTCGCCAGCCCTTCCTCCTGCTCCTCCCCACATTGCTCTGCGCAGCCACACTGGCTCCCCTGTCCTGACATGACATGACAAGCCACGCATACGCTCACCTTGATCTTGCGCTTGCTCTTCTCTCTGCCCGCCACGCATCTGCATGGCTTGTTTCTTCACTGCCTTCAAGCTTTTACTTAAGCAAGCCTCTTGACAGGGATACCTTCCCTGACTCCCCACAACAGGGTTTCAACCCCACATCCAGCCAGACACTTCATCTCCTTTTCTCTTCTCCCTCAGTATTTCTCATCAGGTTATATCTAATGCTCTACCACAAATTAAATCTTTGTCCATTTACTTTGTTGTTCATTATTTGCTGAAAGACCACATGATTAGGTTAACAAACTACCCGTTTTTGTAAATAAATGTGTATTGGAGGGGTTGGGGAGGGAGGTAGGTGGGGTTTGGGCACAGATAGTTTGGTAGAAGGTGAAGGGGGGGGGGGGAGGACAGCAAACACAGCCACACTGCCAGTCTGCCTTGAGGGTGGAAAATTGGCTTTACCTTTTGATGGCAAGAACTGGGAAGAATATATGGCCATCTTCAGTCTGCAGCTACCCGAAAGTTTAGAACAGAACTTCATAAGACTTCTGCACTGGTACAATCAGGGTCAATAAACTGTTGTGAAAGGCCAGATGTTATTTTACGCTTTGTGGGACACAACCTCTGTTGCAACTTCCCAACTCTACTCCTGTAGCACAAAATCAGCTGTAGACAATGCATGAATGAATGAGTGTGGCTGTGTTTTGTAACAGACACAGTAAGAAATGACCATTTTGTTTTCTGACCATTAGCCACAGGAACAGATACAATTCCTTTAAATGCTTGTTTGGAGGTGCTGCTGTTTGGAGCTGCTGCAGTGTGTCATGCAAATCCATTTTTTTCTGACAGCTCAGCTGGTAAAACTGAAGCTGGAATTAATATCCATTATCAAAAGGTCATTGCACCAAGAAGAGCCAGCAGCCACTTTTAAAATGTTAATAACGCTGATATTTTTCAAACATAAACAAAAGCTCTCACTTTATTCTATAATTCCTCCCCTAGTAGTGTAATTTAAAAAATGAAAGTGTTTAAGCAGGACACCTGAGTTACATCTACAGCTGTGCAGCGGTGACGTCAAGGTCTCTGCTTCTCAGACTGTGTCCTTCAGTCCGCCAGGATCCTTACATAGTTTCCTCCCCACTTTGTCAAATCTGAACACCCATTATCTTACGACCCACTAAGAAAAACAAAACAAAACAAAGCCGCCAATTCCATTAAGTCACATGGTCTATCACTTACAGCAAGCATTCTTTGAGATTATCATTTTCTAATTATTGCCTTTAGATCTGCATAAACAGGGAAATGTGAGAGAAATTCACTGGCTTAGTTCTTCCCAACAGGAGACTGGCTCTTCTCATCTTTCAAAGAAGACCCCTCCGTGCCCATGCTGTGCCCTATGCTCTATGACCTCAGGGCACAGTTGAAAGCAAAGGCTCTCCTGAGGCCCCTGGATTTACTTCTGGGGCACTCCTGCCCATTCTGCAAAGTTCAACAGGCTCGTGCAGCAACAAAACTGCAGGACATGAGGTAAGAACCCTGGGGACGGGCTGATTCCATCGATGTGAAGGGACAAAAACAATGTGTGCACCTTGCCATTCAACCTACCGCTCCCTCTATGTTAGCATGGGCCTCAGGACAGAAGTCAGCTTGAGTCCAGCCTAAAATAGTGCTGCGGGGAAGCACTTAAAGACAGGGAACAGTAGGGCTCTCCCTGGTGGTGCAGCAGGTAAGGATGCAGCACTGCTGGCTGCAGCAGCCTCGGTGCGAGTTCGATTCCCATTCCGGAGGCAAAAGACCTCTCCTGACCCTCCTCCCACTGCTCCCCTCAGCAGTGTACTTCATTGATCTGCCTGTTCTGCTTCCCACTCTGTCTCTGGTAACTCCTCTCACTACTCCTGCACCTGGAGCCTATACCCCAGTTCTGAATGCATAAATAAGTAAATCTAAAAAAAAAAAAAAAAGGAACAGGCACTCTACTTCATCCAAATTATAGTTCATTTAAATTAGGGTGATTCTTACTGAGATTAAAAAAAAATACACAAAAGGAAGAATGATGTAAAAAAAATTTTAAATATATAAAAAAGAACTCAAAAAAAAAAGCAATTGGCTGTTACTGTAAAATAAATAAATTAAGGTGACTTTTTTAAAGTATCAATGTTAGCCATAACTTTAAACATTTACAGTACGGAATTTAGTTCTCTATGAAATAAAAGATATAAAATAATGACTGGGCCAGAATTGAGCCAAAAGAAAAATTAATAGGACATCATTTAACCGAACCACAAACTTTAAAGCCCATATAGTGGCAGGCTGTCAAGTGGCCATGTTCCACTGAATCTTAACACATTCTGGGTTTGAAAGTACCCATCAGACCTTCACCCATCTTTGCAAAAAGCAGCCTACACACTTAGTATCCAAGGAGTTTTAGAAAGCAGCAGGGAATGATAGCTGTGCAGACTAGAGTCAGGCCACTCTGAAGGTCACAGGGGCTCCCCCTCCTTTTTCTCTAGTGTCCACCAGTAGGGCCCAGGAAGGAGTTCCCACCTGCTACTCCTGGAAACTCATTTACCCTTCCTAGTGTACCACACCACGCCACAGCAACCATCCCAACTCATCATGCTCACTGTCTCCACTGCCTCAGAATCTAAGGACTCAAGGGCATCCCCAACCTCCAACATTGTAACCTAAGGGGATTCACACATCTGCTTTCAGAGGTCACATCCTACCCTGCCCCAGTCTCGGGATTCCTTTCACTGTGACACTGGGAGCTTAGGGTTATCAGCAAAATTGCTCAAAATGTCAAGTTCTCATCTATGTACCCTTTACCCTCCTGCTCTATCTGAAGTCAATCTCTTATTTTTATTTATGAGACTAAACTTCCTTGTCTCCTTCAGCAGGCTCTTTGTGGCCATTCCAACAAACACTCATTTGCAAAAGCAAGGAATCACTTGGCTCTAAGTTCACTGAATCTTAGATCAACAGTTTATATCATTTGCTTACTTTCCACCAATTATCCTCACCCACAGGCCACTAAATCACTCTCCCTGTTTCCTGAGCTCAGTGTCACCCTGATACTACTCTTGTCAAAATCATTTTTGTGCTGGATTAGAAAGATGTGGTACATATATACAATGGAATATTACTCAGCAACCAAAAAAGAGAAACACATGTCTTTTGCAGCAACTTGGATGGAGCTGGAAAAGATCATGCTTAGTGAGATAAGCCAGAAAGAGAAAGAAAAAAATCAGTGTCACCCTAATACTACTCTTGTCAAAATCATTTTTGTGATGCCCATTTCACTTCACCTGAATCTGGCATAGGATCATGTACTACAAGAAATGAAGCTTATAGATTTGGGGAGATGGGAATGGACTATAAGATTATGAATGTAAATGGTCCCTATGAAAATAAGCTCACCCGACACTTAAGCTACATGGTAAACCCTCATGTGCTTCTTATGATGCTCTTACGCTAACCACAATACAACAACCACACAGTAGCCACCAACATCACCGTATATGTGATCCTTTCATGCCTATCTCCTCAATGCCCTAAGCTCCTGCTTCCTAGAAATTTGTCCTTTATCCCGCCTAGGCATATAACCCTATGCTTTCATGGACCAGGAGCTGCAGACTCTATGATCTCAGTTTCAGGCATATGATTCCCCACCACTGTCAGGTAGCTAACAGGACTACAAAGAATGTGAATGACATCCCAAATTGAAGAGAAGAATGTCTTAAACTGATTCATGGGTGGGTTTTTAATGGAATGGGCATCAGTAAGATTTACAGGAAACTAGCAAAGTTTTTGCTAGACTCATAATGGCAACCACACCACCAACTTAGGTATAACATGTATAATTCTTTTTCATAATAAACAAGGTTTTAGTACTCCCCAAACGTCTATGGAAATCAGGCTGAGAAAACTGCTCAGCTAAATATATGAGCCAGAAAAAGAACAATTTTTTTTTACAGAAAAAGAATAATTCAGATGCTTCCAATGGTTTGTCTTTCTAAAATTTCATCTAAGTAACCTACATGCAGTTTTCCAATAGCAATGACCTATCTGCAAATTAGCTGATTCTTTATTTCAGCTACTTCAAACCCTCCAGTGAAGTTTTCATTTCAGTTAGTGTAAGCTTCAACTCCAGAATTTCCATTGGGTTCTTTTAAATTTTTGCTTCATTCATATACACTCTATTTGTTTGATGAGGCATCACTTTTACACCGTCATTTTTAATTCTTTAAACATCCCTATAATTCTTTGTGGGTATTCATGACAGCTGATTTTAATTAGCTGGATTTACTAGTAAATTCAACAGATGAGTATCCTTTGAAACAGCCTTTTTTTTTTTTTTTTTGAACTAGCATTGGTTTACAAGGAGTATGAATGTATGCTACCACGTGGTAGCTTCAAAGGGAATTTACCAAACTTCTAGCTAGGAGGAGGAGATGTCAATGATACCCTAATTGTTTCAGATTTAGAGAAAGAAAATTAACCTTTTTTAAAAGAAACAATCTAGCATTAACACCAAAATCTAGCAAATAATGTGTTCCCTCCATCAAAAATAAGAACCAAAACTACAGGAAAATAATCACACTCTGAATGGCATAAGAAAATCCTGAGTAAGATATTAGCAAAAACTTAATTAGTATAATTAGATAATATAATTAAGTGTAGTTACATACTCAACCACCAGAATGAATTAATATTAGGTAATTAAATATAATAAATTACATAAATAGATTTAAGGAAAAATCACTTGGCCATTTTCATAGATACCAGAAAGCATCTGACAAATGACTTTATAAAGTAAAATTAAAATAGATGGGTACTTGCTTAGCCAGAAAAATAATTCTGAGGCAATACCAAATGACCTCTATCTCATCACATTCTCTTTGAATCTTGTAATGAAACCAAAGGCAGAAAGGAAATCATAAAAAATTTGAAGAAAAAAAACCACTACTGGCAATAGTTAATAATAAGTGAAAAACTAAGAACCACTTATAAACTTATTACCAAAAAAAAAAAATTTAATAAAAAGAAAAAACTTTCAAACACATACTAAAAAAATAACTGAAAGCTATATTGGGAGAAAATTCCTTATTTCTGAAAGCAAGCAAAAGAACTGAAACACCTGAGATGAACACCAAGAAATGCCCTTACACTATATAAAGAAGACCGTGAAAGAACAAATACAGCCTTAAACAAATAGGAAAATGTAACAATCATCTGAAAGCAAAGTCTCATGTGCCTTGCTAAAAGTATGAACTGGTGCATCACTATGAATTTTACAAATGCATTTGGACCCTTTGGTCCAGCCATTCTAGTCCTAGGAATTTATCCTATGAATCTTGCTCCATGTAAACAGTGCATAGGGTATTCAATGCAAAATTGCCTGCAATAGCAAAAGACCGGAGATAAGTCCTATCCACTAGGGTATTGGTTAATTATGCCATATCTATAACATAATCCATAGGATACTACAATTTAAAAGAATAATAGCTGCAGATTTGGAGGTAGAGAAGAGAAGATTAGATGAAAGTGGTCAAAAGTTACAAACTTGCAACTATAAAATAAAGTACTAAGGATGTAAGTTATAACAGGTGAATATAGTTAGCCCTGCTGAATGATACATTTGAAAATTGTTAACAAAACAGGCCCTAAGAGGTCTTAAGCAATATTTATCTTTTTTTGTTATCCATATAAGATAAATATTAACTAAACTTTAGAGCACTTACTGTGCTCTAAACCTTAAGCTTGGCACTATGCTGTATGTCAATTGTATCTCAAAAAAAAAAAAAAAAAAAGCAAAAAATAAATGATGACCTCTATGTAGTAAAGCCTCTCAACTGTCAGAAGTATTTATTATTGCTGGGAATGCAATAATAAATACTTCTTGGAGTAAGAAAAACAGTCAAGAATAATGACCACATACAAAGAGAACTCTAAAAAGTTGGGAAAGTTGGGGCCGGGGGCTAGACTTCAGAATAGTGGTTTATTTTATTGTGCCTGATTTTTACCCAAGTTCTTATTTTTATGACTAATTCAAATGAAAGATTTTATTTTTAATATAAAGGTAGAGCATACAAATGACTTAACAAGTTATACTTTTAATCTATAGATTTCAATGGAAGCCTAAAATTTCAGCAAATTATTTCACAAATATTGACAAACTAATTTCAAAGTTTGCATGGAAAGGAAGAACCAGAACAGCAACCAAAATTTGAAGGAGAGAGACAAAATTCAAAATGTTATCTTCAAGATTTACTATCAAAAGTATGGTATTTGGGGATTACAACTGAGATGGGAAAAGGCACAAAATGATGTAAAAATAAACTATTATTTTTTTCTAAAGTGTGGTATTGGAAAAAGAATAGACAGATGAATGGACGGAATTAAAAACCCAGAACTAGACTCACATAAATATAGTCAACTTGACAAAAGGAACAAAGGCAATACAGAGAGCAAAAATAATCTCTTTGGTAAGTGGTGATATAACTAAATACCAGTAATGCGAGAAAAAAGAAAAAAAGAAATTCAGTAACAGAACTTATACCTTCACAAAAGTTAATTCAAAATGAATCATGGCCTAATTGTAAGATACAAAGTGTATAAGCTCCTAGAAGATAACATAGAAGAAAACCCAGATGACTCTGGGTATGGTGATACCTTTTTAGATATAACAGAATCCATGAAAGAATAATCTGGACTTCACTAAAAGTTAACACTTATTTTCTGCAAAGGGAGAGTTAGAAGACAAGCCATGGACTAGAAGAAAATATTTACAAAAACACATATTTGATAAAATATCCAAATATACAAAGAACTCTTAAAACTCAATTCTAAGAAAACAAAAACCCATTTTAAGAGTCCATTTAAGAAACGGCAAAAAACCTTGAGAGACAGTCAACATAGAAGATATACAGATGGCAGACAAACAATGAGAAAATCATGCATGTCACGTGTCATGGGGAGATGCAAATTAAAATAATTAGATACCACCTCATATCCACTAGAATTAACAAAATTCAAACACTAACAACAACAAATGCTGGTGAGGGTGTTGAGCAACAGAAACTCTCATATATGCCTGGTGGGATTGCAAATTGATACAGCCACTTTGGAAGACAGTCTGGTTATTATTTAACTAAATGATTTCTTACATAACTAAATGATCAGCAAGAATAGCAATCAAATGCCTTAGTATTTACTCAGAAGAGTTCAAATGTTTATGTCCACACAAACCTAGATCTTTACAATGGAAACTTAGATGTTCATAATGGATTTAGTCAGCTTCCAAAACTGGGAAATAGCCAAGGTGTACTCCAGTAAAGGAATGGGCAAACTGGCCCACTCAGTGTATTATTAAGTGAGAAGGCAACATACCACACGATTCCAGCTGTAAGACGTTCTGGGAAGGGCAAAATCAGGAAGACAGTCAAATGTCAGCAGTTCTCAGGAGCAGGTGTGGGATGTGCAGGGCAGGGGCAAAATGACAGAATTTTAAGGTGGTGAAAATACTCTGTATAGTACTATTATGATGGATGGAAGTCGCTATGCATTTGTCTAGACCCACAGAATGCTTAACACCAAGAATGAAGGAAGCAGGCCTTAGTTTACCCTGCAGTGAACTGTGTAGCCTTTGGTCCCCCTTTGGTTATAAACGTCCATTTTATGAGTGATGTTGACAATGAGGGGGGTAAAGGGTGTGTGTGTATGGCAGAGGTTATATGGAAAAATCTCTGTATCGCTCTTAATTTTGTTTAAAATCTAAAGTCACCATGAACCTAATCTCATTTTCCAAGATGCTTGACCATGTTTGTTTTTATTTTGATTGGCAGAGATAAGTCTAAACACCATGCTTAAACGTCTACTTCTTGTTTATCACCTTTAAGCAGTGGCTATTGATTTTGTGCCATGAAAGAGAATGAATTAACTATCATGATCTAAACACACTTCGATTTTTGCTGGTAATATTATTTATGAATCCTTAGACTTCTATTTCAATTGATCAACTTTAACTAGTACTTCTTGACTCTTTACTGTATGAGATGGGAAGATTTACAAAAAGGCAAAACTCAATGGAATCAAAGATTTAATTCTAAAAGTCATTTACCTTGTTCATAAAGTAGCTTCATATTCGAATCTTTGCAGGCAACCAGATTATTGAGCAATGCAATCACACTTTGCATGGTGTTGCCCAGAATGTTCTCCCGATGTTCCTGGAATAGATGACAATTTCCACCATAATTATATGGAGATACAGTTACATCATAATAAAGACAAATGATCAAATGACCCCCATGCCTTCACTCTTTGCAAATGACAAAAGGACTATCTTTTTGCAATTTGATGAAGCACTCCCCAGAGACCACACTTGAAAGTGATGCAGAGTTCACAACAAAAAATGAAAAACCTACTTAATGTTTCCAGTTTCAAGAGCAAACAAGTTTTCCTACTTTGTACTTTCCTATGTACAGATTTGTACAAAGATGTTTATTTTAGGTATGACTTTCTGCATCTCTGCTTCAGTGTAATAAATTACACTTGGGACCTAAAAGTGTGATTTTTGCTTTCCCCAATACTTGATATCATAAATCAGGGGTAACTCTGGCCCCAGAGAGAATGGAAAATGCTTAATTCTCATTGAATTTAAAGAAAAACAAGATAATTTCCTAGTAACTGTTAAGGGATCTTAATAATAACTTGCTTTAGGTTTGTTCCCTTTTTCATTCCTCTGAATTTTTAGAAGACTAAATTAAAATGGTAAAATTTCACATTATATAAAAACAAAGAAAAAGTCTTGAAACTCTGGGACTAGGCTAGGCAAGTGCACAAGTTCCCAAAGAAAAGAGGCTCCGCTCTCATTTCTGTGCATGTGACCTCGCTCACCGAATACTGGTCCTGGTCTTGCCCTTTGGCCACTGAGTCAATAACTAGTCCATCCTAAACAGTAACAGACAGATCCATTTAGCTGGCTCCATCCAAATTTTCTTAATCATTTTCACATACACACAAATCTATAGGTTTTTTTTTTTTTAACATAACCTGCATCATACTTACTAATCCACTCAACTCAAAATTAATGAATAGTTATGTGCCAGCCACTGTTCTGGGCACTTGAAGTATATTACAGAAAACAAGGTTCTCTGTCCTTGAATACAAATAAACAGACACAAGGAGAACAAACAACAAGGAATGAGAAAACGGTATAATGCCTTAGAAGATAGAAAGAGCTATGATTGAAAAAAAAAGATTAAGAATTCAGTTGTATGGTCAGGATGGGACTCATTAAGTGTCATGTTAGCAGAAATTTCATTTTACTTCTCAAATCCTGGAGCATATTATTCTTTAGATAAAATGATTTGTAATAAAATTTTCTTTTAAAATAACAAGATCTATAGGTATGTTTGCAAGAAAATATAGTTTTCATATACTCTCATCCAACTTTACTCCATGTTAAAAATCTCACTTAACACCTAGGCTCATTTATCACTTCCAATTAGCTCTACATAATACCAATAGCTGAACTACTAACTTTATTCAAATTTCTAATTTCCACTAATGTCTCTTTCTGTTCCATGATGAATTCTAGGATCCCATCCTGCATTTAGAATTAATTCATTTCTGCAACAAATTATTTCCTAAATACCAGCTGTCCTAGCTACTTGGCTTCTGTCAGGGAACAAAACAACGAATGTCCTTGCCCTTGTGGAGTTTACCTTGTGGCAGAGGAAGAGAATAAACAATAGAGATGATAAATAATTATATGATCTGTTAGAGGTGACATGCTGTGGGAGAAGGCAGGAGAGAGTGGTTTGGAAGGCTGCAGGCTGCAACTTTAAACAAGACAAGTAGGCCTGCTTCCTTTAGAGAGTGACAGAGCAGATTTGAAGAAGAAACAGTTATCATTACTAGGTTCTGTTAGCTCATTGTTGGAGGATTGCTGCAACAATTATTCACCTATGAGTGACATCCACATTTACCTTAAATATCAACTTCATGACAGCCATGTTCATCCATTTTAACCCATAAATATTTACTGTGCCTATCTCTGTTTCTAGAGGGTTTGGTAGAACTCACTAATTAAAAACAACAGGGCTTGGTATATTTTTTTCTTTGAAGATTCTTTGAATCTTTTTTGAAGAACATTTGCTACTCAGGGATCTAACTTTGACCCAATTGTGGTCATCTCCATTTCCCTAGAAAATCACCTATGATGTCCTAATTTTCAAACAAATTGAACAGAGCATATATAGCATTCTCTTACTTTCACAAACCTTATCTGACTCTATTTATATTACTACTTACGCTGTATATTCCCTCTTGCCTGTCAACCAGACTCATCAGAACTCTGTTATTGCTGATTTCCAGAAGGCCGAGAGTTAGTCAACATGAATGTACATCAATTTCCCACTATCTGCACCCCCGGTATACACAGGATGACTCTTCCCTGCCTCCTGGTAATTGGAGACCATCATGAGACTAGCTTTGGCCAATTAAACTGCCAATTTGGGCAGAGGTTTTTAAGGGCCAGTGAGGGCTCCCATTATCCCATTGTTCCCTCTTCCCCTATGACCTGTAATGGTCCAGACAGCAGAGGCTACAGCAGCCTTGTTCTCAGAGCATGAGGACATCTAGCAGGATGGCCAGGAGCCCCCCACTTCCCCCACCAATTGACGAATCATATCCAAAGTTTACAGAAATGCCAGTGCTACAGCTGGCTCAGAAGCTACTGTCAACGGATGTGTGCCTGCTGCTGAGGAGAACCACTTGATTTCACCAGTCTTCCCATCTATGTCTGTGCTTGCTACAAGAATGGGGTTTGCATTTCATACAATATTTCTAGAGAGGGATATGTTAGTATGCGAATGATTCTGACACCAGCTTAAGAAGATGAATGTGGGAGCGATGGTCTGCCACCAATTTCATCTAATTATTCTTATAGTTGGCTTGAAGGAAGGGGTGATTAATAAGCACCAAGATGACACGACATGTTACTCATGATAAAGTAACTAACGATACATAGGAAACCTACTCTTCTAAGCAAAAGAGAAGTTAATAAATCTTTTTTTTTTTTCGGGTCCCATTTGGTAAAATAACACATTCCACTCCTTGATCAATGACCAGTCTGTCAGGAAATGCAGGATGGTCTTACTGAAGATAAATCCATTGTCCGTTCAATATACACATTTTTATGATTAATGCACCTTTTCTATGATGCTCATGACATTATTTTTGTCCTGTGAAGTTTATCCTTCAGTCTTTTCCTTGTACCCATGGGGTATCGCCTATTGCTATCATCATTTTCTTTAATAAAAAAGCTACTTTTCAAACCTCCATAATAACTCCAGAACACTGGAGATCAGACCCTCACCAGGATCAGACCCTCAACAACACAAGACCCTGAACCTAGTGGTCCAAGAGATGAAGGCCTCTGCCAGACCCACCATCCCACCTACATAGATAAAGAAAGCGAAGGCAAACTCTGATTATCAACAGCCTCCCTCCAGCAAACTTGTAACTAAGGGTACTCAGGACAAAACATTTAATGTTGACAAAACATTTGAGAGCAACAACCCACCTGACAACCACAATAGAAAAATGGTTCCTTTTCAGGTCGAGCCACTAGTAAAAACACTTCTGAGGGTTTTGTTTGTTTGTTTGTTTGTTTGTTTGTTTAACAGAAGTAATATAGCATTGTAACATTAGCTTCGGATGTGACTCACTGAGAAGGTTCCCCACCCAAAGTCCAATTTGTTATTGCTTTTCAAGCTATTCAGAGTATGGGCTTTATAAAAACGACATGTCAGGATCGGACTTGTGTCCTCTTCCCTGCTGCAGGTGCGCCGGCATGGGGGCGCGCGGGACGCCGCTCGGAGTAATTATCCTGCTCAAGATGCTGATATAGTTCTCTGGAGGGACGGAGACAGCACTGCTGTGGCCGCGATCATAATTTCCCCTGGAAGGAATGCTAAATACATGCAAAGAGCAGATGAGAAGGTGTAAATATGAATTAAGTGCACTTCTATTAAGTTCTATCAGAATGAGTTATTTCATTTCTCTTAGCAACTTTAATAAGATTTGTTCTTGCTGTTCACAACCATATTAGCCTGCAGGGGATAAATTATGCACTGAAAAACATCGCATTTACTCCTTAAAGTCAGAGTAGAGGATTATGTGACGGGAGAAAACACTAGGGAAAAGATGCGGGGCCAGGGAGCTTTCCACGGCATCTGAAATGCTGTGGTAAAGACAAAAGGGAATAACAAATGTGACTCAAACACCAGAGGCCAGAGTTGAAAGGGAGGTAGGATTCTGCTTGAAACTGTCTTCATCAGATGCTATTCCAGGAAAGTCTCTCCATTCCCCCGCAAAAAAAAAAAAAAAAAAAAATGTATTCCCGAGTTCAGGGTAGAAGCACCATGACAGAATGCCAATCTCCAAATCTCCTTAGAAAAAGCAAGTTGTTCATGCAAGGAAAGCAGCTGTAAGAGAGCAGGAAATGGTGCAGGGCCTCTGCACAGGCAGCTTCTCCGTGGACTCTGGGGGCAGGGCAGAGCAGCCACATGGGCCTGAGCCCACATACCGCAGTGCTTGGCTCCTGACTAGTGTGTTACTAGCTGCCACAGTGTGTACCCAAAGAACTGTATACCTCATTTGACCCTTATGAAAATGCAGGAGAGATGACAGTTCTTCCCTGTTTTCTAACAAGGACACTGAGGTAAGCAAAGCTAGTCTAACTTGCCAGGGATCATGGAGTAATTCAACGGTGAAGCTGGGATTTGGCGTGGGGTGGCAGAAATCATGCCTCCAGGCATGCTGCACCAGTGCCTGCGACCACAGCAGGCAGTGGAGAGGGGGGTCAGAGTCCACGAACTAGTCAGCACGCCCTAGGTTAACTACCGCCACTGCAGACAGGGAGTGCTGCAGAGTAATTTAGAGTAGCAAGTGGGAGGTGAAAAGAAGCAGAAAATCACTGTTTGGGGCTGTGATGATGCTGTCTCCGTCTGCTTTCATGCTCCAAGTGCCCACCACAGCCCAGGCCACAACCTGGGATTTCCAGACTTCTTAAGAGCCCCTGATATACACGGCTATTCTGTAAGGTATTCAACCCGACACAAGACATGGATGGGTATCAGACATCTACAGGAAGAGAATGAGCGTATTACCCTCGAAATGAAAATAAACACTAGAGTCACCAGTAATAGTCACATTATTCAGATGCTGGGTGTTCCAATCAGCTGATGAGTGAGACAGGAAGTTGAGCTCCTGGGAGAAGGCATGAAGTCTCACAAAGTCATGGAGGACCATCCTACCGCACTTTAAGATTATGACAAAGATCTTTAACTCCTTCCTTCATAACCCATCAATAAACCAGCTGGCCTAATTTGTGTGCCTAATACCACAGTGTATGGACATTTAATAAACAGAGCACTTGAGAGTTCTAATAAAACATAGCATTTGTCAGTAGAGATAATTAGAATTGAAGCAGCAAAATTCTGGTGTTTGGCAACATAGATGAAACAACTTCATTAAAATGTACAGCTTCAGCAAATGAAAGGCAGGAGAGCACTGGACCCTGAAGAATCAGCTTTCTCAAAACTAATTGCTTCAGTGCTTAAGGAGGACAGCTCTGAAATACCAAGGGCACAGCAAGGAAACACTACTGAGAAGTGAACAGCCTTCCCAAAGTGGTGAGACTGTAAACAGTGTTACACTTTAATATCTAAAGACATAAATGTCACTAACAGACGTCAGATGTCCAGAGTAGGAAGTTTGGCGAGGGTCTGAGCAGTCCAGGTAGGAAACGCCATTAGCCGTCCAAAGTCCCCATGAGCCACGGCCACCCTCCTCTGCCCTCCCTGTGTGTCAGAATTTAAAAGCCAGCAGGTGAAAATACAACCGTAAATCCCAAGGAGTTTAGAAACCAATGCCGGGATAAAAAGCTGATCTTGTACACATGAAACCTACTGCACCTCAGAAATAAGCACAGCATGTCCTAGTCAACATGAGTGTAGAGGGCACTTCAGGGGAAAACGTCGCTCTGCAGTGTGCCTCAGAGGACACTGTCATAGGTGCCGTCTTCTGGGCAGAATGGAGTGGCAGTCACTTTCCTCTCATACATTGTCCGTGTGGAAACATTCCTAAAGATCTAGAGCTCAGGGAAAAGAAAAAAGGTGTCTTCAGAGTATTCAAATGAAATACATTTGAAGGAAGAGGACTCATTTTCTTATTCCTGATTTTTCTAAAGCCATCTCACAGGGACTTCAAAATTCAATACATCTAAAATGAAGTCATCCCACCTCCTTCCCCAAAGCACATCCTCGTCTTCTCTCTTCGAGTTCAGTGAGTGGTCCTAGGGTCTGCCCAGCCACCAGTTGCAAACCTCGGAGTCACCCAGCCCCTCTGTCTGGGGCTTCCCCCATCTCCTAACAGCACCTCAACTTTCAGCTTCACCCCCCCAACCTCTAGGCAGACACACGTAAAGAGGCAGGGACTCGTCTCCCCCACTGGAACTCAAATCTGGGAGCTGATGGCCCCGGATTACACTGGGGTCTACACCAGGCCCCAGAGGCACACCACTGCTTCCCAAGGTCCAGCTGTGTCCAGAGCCCCAAAGGGATTCAGAGGCCTCAGGGGAGAGGAGACCCCAAGAGTCAGGAAATGGTGAAAATAAGAATATTGTGGTCCCAATGGTTTCAATGCCAGAGAAGTGTTACATTATGATTGTAGAAATATTCTCACAACTTATTGAGGCAAATATTGAAGAGCAAAGAAGAGAATGTGCTGGATTAAACTGAAAGATCAGAGATTTAAAACAAATTTACTCATTTACCTCATAAATATATACATGGGATTTGCTGAGATGACAGACCAGGACTTGGGTGTCCAAAGTGGCAATATCTGCTTTATGGGTTAATTGGCACAGGAGAGTTCTCTCAGCTTGAGGCTGCTTCACAGTGGCTCTGCCAAGCAGTCAGTTTCGGGGGGGTGGGGGGGGAGAAGTGGGGGGAAGGCTCTGAAGACACTAAGGAAGTATAGTATGAAGCATACTCTCTTCCCAACTATATTCAAAAACACAATGCCCTCACCTTAAGGTCTAGAATTAAGGCCCTTCTTCTTTTGGTCATTTTCATTTGAAGGCCATCATCCTGCTTTCTGGTTAAAGACATGGGAGAAAAGAATTTTTGAATTTGAATAACAGTGTAGAGGCCTCTAGCAGCAGCAGATACAAGTTGTTATTGGTGATATCTTCCAGCTGGCACATAGGGAGTGTTTGGATGTCAACTGGTACCATGTGCCACTCAGTATGCAGAGGCTGGCATTAGAATTCCAGTCCTCATTCAGCATCTATGGCAGCATGCTGCGGCTGCCTTTCTGGCAGGTTAATTGTGTCACTCGGGTTCCCAGTCCTGCCCTTTCACGTTATTTAGGCCTTTAGCAAGAAGCTTCCATCCTCTGGGCTCCCAAAGGGCCCTATGCCTGAGGCAAGCACAGTAGGCCAGTGCAGAGGCTGCTCCAGCAGGAGAACCTGGCAACAGAGCGACAGGAAGCTGCCAGGACCAGGGTCCCTGGGGAAGGACTTGGCCCTTTTTTGTGTCTGCTTGGAGCACTGACAGACAGGCCAATATGCCCCACGACACACTTATCTGAGCTAAATAGAGGCCCAAAGCAGGGGGCAGGAGGCAAGGAAATTCAAGAGCTCCAGCCTTCTCCCTGCATCCTTGCCACTGTTCAAAAGCAACATGATAAAAATAAAATAACATCACCTTGGCAAAGTAATATTTACTCTTAAAAACCCAGGCCACAGGACACTTGCTGAAGCTAGAGCCTGGGCGAGGCTGGGCAGTGCTTTCATCCCCACCCTATGCCTGCCTTTACCCAGCACCCACCCCCAGGCGCCGGAACTGCTAGTTCATCCTTGCATTCCCGATACTGAGCCCTGGGCTTTTTAACAGTGTCCCCAGGCTCCAGATGCAGTGTCTGATGCACAATGACCTAGAGAAATTAACAGAACAGTCGCTCCAAGCTGCTTGGGTGAATACAGCAGGGGAGAAACAGATAGCTTGTGGGATTCTCCTTCAATAAATTATCATGTCACTGACTAGAAATTGCCTTCAATTAAGCAAATGATAAAGATTCACTGAAGCCTAAAATTTGCTATATAAAAGTTGTATGGTTGTTTCAAAAACATAAAAATGACCTCTCCCCAAAAGTTTCGGTCAGTATATATACATACTTTTGAATGATGTTCATAGTAAATGAGAAGTTTAGACCGTTTTACCTTAAATAAAATACTTAAGCTCTCCCAGGAGCTAAATATTTGCCAAGGACTTGTGAAGCACTCGAATCAGCATGGCAAATGTACACTCTAAATGTAATGGGACTTCCCATTAAAGTTAATTGCTTGTAAATACAAAGATATATATCCTATTCCAAAGGAAGAAAATATTATACATGGTGAAAAGAAATGGAAAGAGTAATACAATTATCACAAGAGAGTTTTCTAGAGGTCAATAATAATGTGGTGGCAGGTGTGTGTGGTAACAGACTCAAGTAGGTGGGATCCAGTATTTCTGAATCTATATAGTGTGCTAAGCCACTGTTACCTTAATTTAAAAACATGTATCTTAAAACATTTTAAGTTACATCTATCTCTTTTCTTAAATTCTGGGAGTTTACAGGTGTTGGTATTTAGGGTTTCTGTCTCAGAGTACTAGGTAAAGGCAAGAAAAGAATTTAAGTGAGAACTGGCTAGAAGTTTTTTAAACCTGGAGTTTTGAAGCACATAAAGGAACAATGTAAAGTGGGCTGAGGAAAGAGTTACTTGGTCTGATGCAAACCTGGAACAAAGCTAAAGCCATACACTAGCAGACTTTGGAAGTATTAGAGAATTTTCTAGTTCAATTGTTTGACTTTAGAGTTACTAAAGACACTAAAAGGAAATGTAAGGAATCTTAATAACAGGACATAAACTCACAAATACATCTTCCTTTCCAATCAACTCACTTTGCCTCTACAAGTCTACAAGTCACACCAGGAAATGTTGAGTCAAAAGCATAGCTTTGAAGGGCTGATGGCGATATTTTTATACAACTAGATTTCACTGAAGTAACATTGGTTTATTCTACTGTGTAAGATTTAGGACTAAGGGTTCAGACTTCTTCAGATGTATGTCATCACACATGCACCCCACCAAAGCACCAATAATCCCCTACCATAGTCCACTGGGTCCCTGCCACACTTTGCTTTTTCATCCCCCACTCTAGCCCTCTAGTAGCCTCAATTATGCTATCAGATTTCCAGGGTTTGCTTTGTTTTGTATCTCTATTTCCAAACAAAGTGAAATCATCAGGTGTTTGTCTCTCTTCTTCTAACTCATTTCACCTAATTCCCTCCAGTTCCATCCATGTTGTTGCAAATGGCATGAATCTGTCATTTTTGATCGCTGAATAGTATTCCATTTTGTATATACACCACATCTTCTAAATCCATCTTAATCTGATGTTGGGCACTTAGATTATCTCCATAATTTGAATATTGTAAATAGTTCTACAATGTATATAGGGGTGCATGTATGCCTTCAAATTAGTGTTTTTTGCATTCTTCGGGTAGATAGCTGGAATGGGAATTGCTGGATCTTCTAGAAGATCTATTATTTTTAAAACTGTGAGAAGCCTCCATACTGTTTTCCACAGGGGCTGGACCTGTCTACTTTCTAACAGTATATGATGCCGCCTTTTTCTCTACATTCTCACCATCATTTGTTTTTCTGGTCTTTCTGATATGGGCCATTTTCACAGGTATGAGAAGGTACCTCCTTGTGATTTAGAATTGCATTTTTCTGACAATGAGCTTTTGTTCATGTGCCCACTGGCCATCTGCAAGTCTACTGTAAGGAACTGTCTACTGAGCTCTTCTGCCCATTTTAAAAATTAGTAACAATTTTTGGCAAACACTGAAACAATACTATAAACACTGCTCCCGGGGGCTGCAGAGTATACTGCTTTCACACCTTTGTTAATAGGTCAGCTTGTATCCCAAACAGCAAGTGGTAGGTGGACTTGTAGTGGAAATACCCCAAAATAATGCTATACTCCAAAAACTGGTATTTTCAGGAATTGTTAGCATTTTTCAACCTGTTCTTGTTAGAAACGGCTGTTACAGAAGGCTGCCTCTACAGAGGAGTTAGGAAAATATAGCCAACTGACTGTTGCAATTTTGAACAGTGTCTTTTCTCAATAAAGTACTCTGAGCGGATAACAACTCACACATCAGAGAAACACACACACACATCGATGGCGTGTTTAAGAACCAGGAGCTTAAGACAATCCAGAATTTTGTAACTCACCCTGAAATTTGCTGCAGTTGGTATTTCAAGCACAATCACATGTTTGCCCGCAACCCCAGTACCTGAAGGCAATAGGCTTTCCTTTTAATAACGGGTTATGCTTGTATGATCCCTTTGGAACATTCAAAATGCTCGTTCCTGGCCATACAACGATAGAAACTGCCATCTTTCTTAGATAATAAATTGGTTTCATGGGATAAAATAATTTCAGAAATTTTTCATCTCCTAGATAATATTTTGTGTCCTTACTGGCATTTGTTTTTAATTAACTGGAACTAAAAGATATCATAAATAAAAGCATAAACCAGGTAGTAGTAGTATGAGTCATGCTAGACAGCACAGGCAAGGTCAAAGGGTCTTGTAATGAGAAGAGATTTGAGAGAAAGGATTAACAAATGGACAGACTCAGCCTGTGCTGGATAAAAAATAAGGAGATTCTAAAAGATTAAGGCACTGACCAACTAACCTTCCCCCACCCCAACACACACACACACAAAGCAACAACGTACTTGCCACATCCCATTTCTAAAGTCTAGAAGAGAATTATTAAGACAGGTTAATTTTGTAGGTCAAGTCAGGGTAGGTGTACCATAAGGGACCTGATACATCAGCAGAAGCTAAACCTCTTCTTCAACACCTATTTGGGGATGAATACCTATGAGGATCTTGGCTACGTGCCAGGCATCCAAGACTCATCTGTGAAGGGTCCATTTGGCTGTAGCCATTGTTTCCTCACCAATGCACAGTTCCACTAGTCAATGAGATGTCTCTTGAATCAGGAGCGAGTACGGAAGAGAACAAAGGAAAGGCTATGCTGTTTTCATAGTTTTAACTAGTATCCCAACAAATGCACTTCAGCTTTACAAGCTTAGATATCAAGATGGTATCATTAAATTTCTCTTAAGCAAGTCAAAAAGGAAACAGAAGGACTACTAAGAATGAGAGGGGGTGGGGAGAAGGGTGGGAAGAGAAGGACAGAGGGGTTTCCCCAGGAAGGAAATAGGAGTGCAGTAAGACTCAGCATGGGGCATGACCCCTGGCCTGCAGGCGCTAAGGCAAAAGGTCTTTGCATCCCAAGGAAGCTGTCTCCTCAACACAGGCTTAAAAGTGAATCAACAAGGCCCTCCCTGGTGGTGCAGCGGGTTAAAGCACAGCACTGAGCAGCTAAAGCCACTTCCGCATGAGTTCGATTCCCGCTTGCCCCGGAGGTGACCACATGGCGCGGCAGACCTCTCCTGACCCGCCCGCTGCTCCCCTCAGCAGTGTACTTCGTCGATCTGCCCGTTCTGCTCCCCACTCTGTCTCTGGTGAAGCCTCTCTCCGCCCCTGAACCTCTGGCCTGTACCCCAGTTCTGTATGCACAAATAAATAAATCTTAAAAAAAAAAAGTGAATCAACAAACCTAGCATATGTCTGACCACTAGGTACCTCCAGATGCTGACCAGTGTTTCAGAGAAAGGTGCAGAGAGCAGCTATTGTCCCTGCATGTTGGTACAGCTTTGGGCCAGCCCCATGTGACCCTGCCATTCCCAATAGACAGAAAGCAAAAAACAAGTGACATTCTCCAGCTACTTCTTGCTGTTTCTCAATTGATAGTGCACCATTGTAGGGATTGTTTTCTTGCTATCTTACTCTCGCTGGCTACTCCTGTTCCTCATGAGTGTATGAAGTAATGGTGTCACAGCCCTTTCTGCTGGGAATGTTGACAAGCTGTAGATGACTAGCTGTGGGGTCCCCAATGGCTGACAGGCTGGCACAGAATCCTCCCTTATGCTGGCACACATGACAATGATGGGCACGCAGGCTAGGGAGTGGGAGGCGAGTAACGGTGCCTGGGCTTTGCGGACATACATGCACTATTCACGGAGCACTGAGTTTATTATTAACCATTCTTATTGGCTAATCTTAGAATCTTATCTCTCAGGGAATGTGTAACAAGTTAAACTATGTGTAACAAGTTAAACTAACTAACCAAAAAACTAAATAAATAAAACCTGTTTTGGAAGAAGAAATAATATCACTTCAGTTCTGAAGCTCTCCATATCACCATGCATTGAAGTTTAACAAAAGAGACAAAGATACCAGAGACAGAGAGTCACAGAGACACCACGGCTGACAGCAATGACTGAAGCACAACAGCTGGGTCTTCATTCCCAAATACATCAAGAGCAGGGAAAGGGGCCGCTAGAAACACATTGCTTGAGGCCATGTAGGCAACAGGGCGTCTTTCCCCTTGGCAAACGGAAGGGGCAGAGCGCCAAGCTGTGTCATTTTGCATGAGCTGCCTGGTCCAGGTGCGGAGCCGGGGTCTGCACAAGAAGCAAGGCGCAGGCCAGGGGAAGCAGCAGCAATGGGTGCCCAGGGAAGGGGGGTCTGCGCAGAGACTCCGGCTAACTGCAAGGTGCTTTCCATTCTTAACATCTTTTGATGCTACACCCACTGCTCTGCCTTTTCAAATGAACATTTAAATGAGAGGTTAAAGACTGCAAACAACAATTTCTAAGCTTTGTGACTACATTCAGACAACAGTTCTGCACAGTCTCAAATACATATTTATGGTTTGTGCCAAAACTTGCTCAAATATAAGTTTTACAGCAAGAATGATGTCCCCCATTCCAGCCCTTCCCAGGATGCACAATAATCAACCTCAGAACAATATAAAGTTGTGATATACTGGGAAGGAAAACATTCTCAGATTCCTGCCCTTCTTTAGAATCCTAAAAGAAACCAATATACCAGAACCCAGACAAGTCAGCAAGAAAGAAATGTAACTCAATTGCCATCAAGTCCAACTTTTCAGCACATAAATGTAGGGAGGGGGTGCTGGGGGTGGGGAGTATTTATGAATTACTCTCTTCTCAATCACAGGATTTTACAATATAGAAAACGCAGACCTTTCTTGGACAGCCATCAATGGATTGTAGCTAAAACCCACGTTTTAATATGAAATTATATACATTTCACGCACACGAACACATACCTACACACAGACATACATGAAATCCCTTACAAAGGATTATGTGAACAATTTGCTGATTTGTCATTATGAGTAGCCTGCCCAGCTCATATTCTTTTGTTAAAAAATATATATATATGCTATTTTGAAGTAAAAAGTGTCTCTGACACCTGCACCCCCTTGTTTGTTGCTTGCTTTATTTACAATAGAAAAGATACAGAATCAACCCAAATGCCCAAAAGTAGATGACTGGATTAAAAACATGTGATACATATACATACTGGATTATTACTCACCAATCAAAAAGAAACTCCTGCCTTTGGCAGCAACATGAATGGAGCCGAAGGGATCATGCTTAGTGAAATAAGCCAGAAAGAAAAAGAAAAATACCAGATGGTTTCACTCATAGCAAGAGCATAAAGGATGGGGGGAGGAGGGGAATTAATAATAATGAATAATATACCAAAGACATTTTACAGGGGTGGAGTGCAGAATGGGATCAAAAATGTGGGCATGGGGGCGGGGGGGAGGGAAGTACATGAGATTATGGCGATGGCACACGGGTGAATTGGTGATGAGAAGTCCATGGGGATTACAACTGAGTTGGAAAAGACGATGTAAAAAATAAATGATGTAAACAATAAACTATTATAATATTAATTTTTTTAATCATTTAAAAAGTCATCTTTGTATGCCACTGAATGTAGGCAATTCCTTCAGCAGCCTTTACTGAGGATCAACATGTGCCAGGCCCATCCCAGATCCTGACGTGCCTCAAACCTGCCCCAGGATATCTGCCCCTGGGGTCTTCCATGGTGGGCAGCAGGGCAGAGGGAAGAGGCAAAAGGACAGTGCTCTGTGCCTGCGTAGTCCAGGGGTACATGAGCGTCCTAGGGTATGAGACGTGGGTGAGCTGAGGTCAGGCAAGATGTCTAGAATCAGATGGGAATGGATCCAGGGAGGAAGAGTCAGCAGATTTGGAGAGGTCTAGAATTTGAAGAAGAGCACAGACGAAGGCTGCCACAAACCAGATGGGACTTAAGACCTGGCATTTGGAGAAGCAATGCTACCCAAAGACGCCTGAGATCCATTACTCTGAAAACTTGGCTAGCCCTCTTGGAATCCCCACACTGAGTTTTGGATTATTAATGACAAGTGCCTAGGATATTCATTTCCTGAGATTCAGTGGCATTACAAGCAAATTAGAAATATACTCTCATTATAAATCATGTGTCAGTTACATCACCTCATGATCAGCCCAATAGGGCCTCACTCCCTGCCAGCTTTGCTCAGCTCAACTGACCTCCACTGGCCTTCCTTACCTGACTCAACACCTGGCCTCCTGCCTTCGCTTGGCCTGTGGGCCTCTGTGCTTTGACGTCCTACTGAGTTAAACAGGTAGACCCCCCCTCTCTAGCTAGCTCTCTCCTCAGTTACATAGGAGCAACACTGTCTGGAAATTAATACAGCTTTTTGTTGTTGTTGTTGTTGTTGACATTGTATTACAACATTGTATAGATTTCAGGGGTGTGACCTATTAAATCAATGTCTATATCTACTACCTTAAGTTCAATGTTAGAAATTCAATTATTATCTATTCCTATCTATAAATTCTATATATGTAGTGGGCTCATACTACTACTGATCCTGTTATGCTCCATCTGTAGATATGCTTGAAGGCAGAGGGATAACCACAGGGATTCTTGAGAATTCTGAGGTCCTCTATGTTTTGGTGACATTTATCAGTGAATCTTAGTTGTGTTTTCAACAAATCAGACTTCTTTGGTGGGAGAGCTTAGGTAATGATACTTATGGCTTTCAAGAGATGGGGTTAGGAGAGAATATATGAAACTCCAAGGCATTGATATCAAATAGCAAAATGAAAGAACAACATTATTAGCTATTTGTTTTTTAATGGAACTTGCAGTCTTCTCTGTGAGCCCCAGAAATGCCTGAGCTGCAGTGTGGCAGGGAGCCTAAATGAGGTCTCAGAAAAGATAATGGAGCTTTAATGATGGAAATAGTAAGAAAATTAAATCTAATCATGTTCCATTAAGCATACTCTTAGCTCCCAATTTTACTAAATTATTTTATTATGATTTTGCCTCTGTCTATTGAAATAACCTTTTATGGCAATTTGATTTGCAAGCATAAATAAGTCTCATTTATTTGGCACTATGGGATTAATAAGAGATGGATCATCTAAAATTTTACCCACTCTGCAAGCAGGAAGTAACCATTCACAGTGTGGAATACTTCATCTTATATTTATGTTTGTGAGGAAAGCATTCCACTATAATTACAGTCTCTTTCCACAATAACTTATCACCGGCCTGGAGAGACAATTTTCAAGGCAGCTCTTTGTATATCTGCCTTGAAAGGGACCCATACACACCCCCTCACTACCTCCTCAGACTTAGCCCTCACGTTCCTCCTCCTCTCCCGACCCTTTGCTGGACTTATAATTTCTGGAGTGCTTTGTGAATTTTGACTGCACTGCAGAACCGTCTGCTGCCAGCAGAGAAGGTTCCTGTAGAGTCACCTGGGCAGACCCTAGAAGAAGGGCACATGGGCTTCTTCTCACACACTGGAGGGGCACACAGACATAGGGTGAGCAGGAGGGAGGCTGTTCATTCTGGTCTCTGCAGAGAACAGCAGTTCCTATCAGAATATTTAGGTGTGGTTTGGGATAGTCTTTCCAAAGTTTACTTCCAAGAAGTGTCATGATGAGAAAACCATGAAGCTTAACTAGAATCACAATTCACTAATTAAATAAGTCTCTGGGCTAAATCCCAATAGAGGCTATTAAGAATTAAAGAACATATGAAGAAAAAGTCACATGTAGAAAGAATGATAATTACAGAAGTTGTTAGAACATTAGATAATGAGCAGACATAAATCTGTCCCTATTTTCCATCACAACTGCGCATTAAAGTCTCAAAAGATAAAAAAAGATAGTATAAAGGACAAACTTATGAAACAGTTTTAACTAAAGATCACGAAATTTAAGTCTGTAGTAATATATTATATCCAACACAATAGCACTCGGAAAAAAGAGCATAGCTGAAAAAACACAACAAAGCAAAATGCCTGGCATTTCCTGAGATTTAACAAAAGAGCCAGAGAGGACAAAGAAAGCCTTACAGAGGCCAGAGAGGATGGGCCCAGAGCATAAGTAGAGATGCCCTTCGCTATTGGTAAGAGAAGAGATATTCTGGTCACTCCAAAAAAAAAAGGAAGGAAGGGTGGGCGCGAGACACACTTGCCTGTAGGTGGGCAGATTTGGTGTTGGGAACTCGGGGGAGCCTCTCGATAAGGCTTGGGAAGCTGGGCACTGGGGAAGTTGTTTTAGAGAGTGGGAATTAAGCACATGAACCCAATTAAGAAATAGCTGGTTTAAAGAGAAGGCAGTAGGTGTTTTCTCCAGGAGTTTTATCAGGTGCTGACAAAGAACAAGTAAGTTTAGCATTGTGACTCTGTCAAGTGAGTGAGGGACAGACAGGGAAGAGAAGAAGGGACTTGGATGTTATCAAGGGCCTGAAAGGGATAGAGGAAGACTCAAGACAATGACGGCTAGTAAAAGTGCCTGGGCTAATGATCCGGACTTCTCTGGGAGGCTGCTGAGGGAACTACAGTGGGAACACAGGAAGGATGGGAGAACGGGATGCTTGAAGCAAGACTGGGAGGAGAGTGAGGAGGCAAGAAACTGGGTACAATAGGGGTACCCAAGGAAATGAACAGAACATTAGAAATAAGGTTGAAGTGTTAAGTGGCCATCCACGTGACTCTTATGGCCCACCAATGATGTCAGAAGTGGTCCCAGAAAGGAAGGAAGCCATGTTCTGGTACAAGGACACTCAATGTGGGGACTCACTAGCACTCTGGCAGGTAATTTGTGCTGTGGACACTATCCTGTGCATAGTGCACTGCTTAGCAGCATCCCTCACCTCTACCCTGTAGACAGGCGGCACTCCCGCTTGAGTGTCTCCATTGTAGATCCCTGGCTTACGAAAGACCATCCCTATGGACTCCTCTCTTAGGAGTGAAGGGTAAAGTCTACTGAGAGCCTGTTCTCACTCAAGGAGGCAGCTTGCTCAGAGCCGAGACACAGGACTCTGCGGTCTCCCCACTCTGCAGTGGAGCATAATGGACAAATCTCCAACTAACTCACAGGCAACTGAAAAGCTAGCCCTTGTTTTCCTAAAGCTGGCCTTCCTCATTCCTGCAGAACATAACAGAATTCAAGGAACTTCTTTACTCTGTGTGGACTAAGGGTGATATATTTGCAGCTTTTCTTCTTCGGTCTCAAAACCTGCAGTTGAGTCAGGACATGGTAACTTATATCTTAAATAAATATGTTTTGTGGAACTAATTCCTTTCTTCCTGCCCCTCTCCCCAGGGCATGTTCCAGGTTGACTTATTAGGCAAATTATCCAGACTTCCACACAATCAATATATTCAGTGCAGCAATGGAGTCTGGAGAAGGACTCTGAGTGCCACGGTGGTGGAAGTGCTAGAGGTGACTTCACCTAAAAAGGGACTAGAAAAATCTGGGCTGCAGAAAGAATTAACACAGTGGTACAATAAATGGAAGTAACAAACAATTAAGTGAAGGCCCATCTGTGTTTTCCTCCGGATTCAGTAGGCCATAGAGACTGGGTCGCATTATAAAACCAAGGGGCACCCTCCCTGGTGGCGCAGCGGGTTAAAGCACAGCACTAAGAAGCTAAAGCCACTTCCGCATGAGTTCGATCCCTTCCTGCCCCGGAGGTGACCACATGGTGTGACAGACCTCTCCTCACCCACCCCTGCTCCCCTCAGCAGTGTACTTCCTCGATCCGCCTGTTCTGCTCCCCACTCTGTCTCTGGTGAAGCCTCTCACCCTCCACATCTCTGGCCTGTACCCCAATTCTGTATGAATAAATAAATAAATCTTTAAAAAAAAAATCCTAATATGCAAAAGACGTCAAAGCATGGCTGTCCTGGCTCCCCCCCCCCCCAGACTCTTCCTCTTCCCCTCCCTTGGCAGCCTCCATTCAACAGGAGAGTGGAAAGACTCCCCCTGGGTGCAGACACCACTCCCTGTACCACTCAGCTCACCAGCGCAACACCCTTTCTCAAGGTACCCTCTAGCATCAAGCTCAGGGAAACAAGTTAGACAGAAAAAAGCAAACAGCCGTATGATCTCACTCCTCTGTGGTAATAGAGAACACAAACAAACGAACTAAAGAAACAAGCTTTTATGCTGTAACACTAATTAGTGGTTACCAGCTGGGAAAGGGGAAGGAAGGCAGGGAAAGGCAGAGCAAGAGGGACAGTGTCTGGTGAAGGCTAGAGCTGGACTTGGAGTGATGAGCTTTATGCATACATACAGGTTGACATTTAGTGATTACACACCTGAAACTTACATAATGTGTGTAGTGTAACTGCAATTAAAAAAAAAAAAACTAAATAAACTAAGCTTTTAAAACATTGCTTCAAAGTGGCTCAACAAACCCTAAGGAAAACTATGAGACATTTTACAGATACAGGGCATCTCAGGAGATGAAAAAGAGAGAAATATGTGAGCAATCTCCCAGAACCCACGCATACTTTATTTCAAATGAAAAACTGTCACGGATAGCAAAAAAAATCATTTTAACAACAAAACCTAGAAATTTTCTGAGTTACATCACATAGCAGGAATTATTTACATGTGAATCATGTGGGGATATTAGCCAAATTAAAAAAAAAAAACATTATTTGTACTTTGACCAATTTAGATCAAGAATCATAACGTGAGCTTTAAGAAAATATCAAATAGTTGTGGGAATTTTTCTCACCCAAGGACTATGCAACACTAAGTGAGACCCAAGCAGATTTCATCGTGAATCTCAGTTGCTGCTTCTAAAAGTCCTCTTTGTCTTCTTTCTCATGACTTGCTGGTTCACAGGCTTATTATAAAATATAGTAAGTGGTATTCTGTCAGCATTCCATTATTACTATAACAAAATACCACAAACTTAGTGACTTAAAACACAAATTTGTTATCTTCTGGTTCTGGAGGCCAGACATCCAAGGTAAGTCTCGCTGAACTACAAATGGAAATGGTGGGGCTGCTTACCTTTCGGGGGGCCACACTGCATTCTGGAGATTGTGTTTTGCTTTTGCAGTTTCTGGGGTGGTCGGTATTTCTTAGCCTATGACACCTTCCACCAACAAGGGTGAAAATGGCTACCTAAGTCTGTCTCACATCTTGGCTTGTTTCTGTGAGAACCCGTTCCACCACCTCCTCCCATATTCGTGGAAGCCTGTGATTACATTGGGCCCACCTGGATAATCCAAGCTACTCTACTTGTATTAAGGTAAGCTGAGTAACACTCTTAATGGCTATAACCTAAACTTCCCCCTGCCAAGCATCCTAACATATTTACAGGTTTCAGATTTAAGACATGAACGTCTCAGTAGGTGGAGGCAAAAGGTGGAAACTCTAAAAACTATTTCAGACACTATATTAAGGAAGTATCTATAAAAATTTTTTTTAAATTATTACAAAAGTTCATTTTTACATCATTTTGCACATTTTTTTTTTCCATCTCGATTGTAATCCCCGCGGGTTTCCCATCACCAAATCACCCCTGTGCCACCACCATAGTCCCGTGCATTTCCCTCCCTTCCCTCCCCCCCGTTTTTCATCCCATTCCCCACTCCACCCCCACAAAATGTCTCTGGTATATGGTTGTTCATTATTTTTCTACAAAAAAATTTTTAAATAACTATCCCAAAAAGGTATTTTTTTATTCAGTGTCGACAAAAATAAGAATTATCAACTTAACATTGCTTTACTAACATGTTCCAAAATGTGTCTCACACAAATGGTTCCCAAGCGGATCTCTCTAAATTAAGTCTAGTCATATTAAATCTTTGCTTAATATTCTTCTAAGTCTCATCATAGGACATGCAAAGAGTTCAAATTCCGTGGCGTGAACATAGAGCTCTTCCCCATGTACACCCAAGGCACCTTCATCTACCGCTGCTTCCCTTACACACTTATTTACACAGGCAAGCCCTGAGCACCTGCTACTACTGGTGATCTAAGCACGAGGATACAATACTGACCAAATGTGCCACATTTACATTTACTGCTGGATGATGTCAGCATGTCCATGTAGACCTTTAGTAACACTAAATGAGTGGTGAACTGCAAACTCAAGTGCTATCAAGAAGTATAGGGTGCTGTGAGCACCTGTGATAAAATATAGCTGGTCTGGGCAAGAGATTCTAGGTCCCTCAAGGAAAGACAGCTGAAAAGAGGTACCATGGGTAGTTAACCCTGACAGGTAGGGCACAGGAGTTTTTTAAGTAAAGGAAGGAAAAGCCTGGGTATCCTTTAGGGAATGGAGCAAGGATACACTTCTGCTGGTGGCCAACAGTGCCCACTAGCCAAACTGTGACACTTCTGCTCAGTACAAGTGCCCCCTTCTGCCTCTGTCACTCACCCCACAGCAGAGAGTGAGTCCACTAGGTATGTGACCACTTATAACATATTAGAAGTGTGATTTATGTGAGCCCATTGAGGACAAGGCCTGTGTTTTATTCTCTCTGATCCCAGCAGAGCCTGATGAACGAACTGACTGAGAATGACGGCCACAAGTCACACACAGCACTTCCACATAGTACTTCCCAATTTTCCACCTAGCACACTCCCCCAAAAGTTCTAGTTGCTACCTGTTATTTCTCACAAGGAAAACTGGAAAATTAATAAAGAAATCAGGAAATGAGTAATTCTAATTTTAAAAAGTGACATCAATGATCAATGCTGTTTTTAAAAAGAATTTATGCAATATAATAAAATTTGTAGAAGTGGTAAAGATCTAAGAGCTAATGACCTGGGGAAGGAGCATACAAGTAAAACACTATCATCAAATAGACAGAAAGCAATACAAAATTAGGGGAAAAAAAACAGGAAAGATAGAAATATGTATTTGTATAATGTACTTACAATGAGTATAAGTAATAGTAAGGTGACATTCTAGAAAAAAAATTATCAAATTTCCAAAGTAAATTGAAGGGAAAAAATAATACAATAATTAGGGAAGAAATTTATAGATTTGAAGAGGTATAATCCTAGACAATGCTGTATAACTGGATAAAGAAGATGTGCTATATATACAGAGTGGAATACTACTCAGCTGTAAAAAAAAATGGAAATGACATCTTGCCATTTGCACCAAGATGGATAGAACTGAAGAGGATGATCTAAGTGAAGTAAGCCAGAGGAGAAAGACAAGTGCCAGATGATATTACTCATGTGAAAGACAGAGAAATAAACCAAAACAAATCTAGAAACATGACTGCAGAATTAAGTCTACTAAAAGCAGAGAGCAGAGGGTGGTCAGCAAAGTGTGGGGGGGGGCAATGAAATATTTATAGTGGAGGAGTATGGGTGCCTAAGTGGTAGATGTTGTTTGGCACCATATATCAAATAATAATACAGTACTATACTTTTGGGTCAAAGAGAAAATCCAAAATGCCTGGATATAAAAAAGAAATGAAGATATCACAGCCAATAGGATACAACAAAGTACTACCAAGAGAGAACTTTATATATAGGCTATACTGGAAACAAGAAGAATCACAAATGAGAAACCAAATCTTGCACCTAAAGGAACTAGACAAAGAAGATAAATATAACCCAAAGTCAGAAAACTTAAAAGACAATGAAATAGAAATCAAAAGGATAATTCAAAAGATCAAGGAAACTAAAAGCTCTTTAGGCAGTCTCACAAAGTAGAAGAAGAAAACAAGATCAGAAAAGAGAAGTTATAAAAAATACTACAGAAATACAACAGATCATGAGAGGGCAATGTGAACAATGTGTGAGAAGAAATTTGACAACCTAGAAGGACAATTTTGTAAAAACATAAAACTTTCAAAGATCTAATCAATGAATCAGAAAGACACTGAAAATCTGAGCTCACAAGCAACAAAATTGATACAATAATAAGCCTCCCCAAAATAAAAATTCTTCCCTAAATCAAAAGCCCATGACCAGATGAATTCACCAGAAAATCCTATGAAATTTTCAGAAAATACCTATCCTTCTCAAACACTACAGGCTATTATTGCAAATGAAAAATCCTCAACAAAAGACTAGCCAGCCTGACCCCACAGGAGTCCTTGGAATTACACTCTGGGGAAAACACAGCTCTGCCAAGTTCCTGAACTGGTACTTGTATGAATTTCTATGGCCTCTTAGAGATATTAAGGTTCTTTTGTAAATACCATTATATTCAATCCTTGAAATCAGCCTACTAAGAGACCCTCCATCCATTCACATTAACTGTGCCTGAAAAAACAGTGCTCTTCTATTTGCCAAAAGACATTCTCTCCAACTGAGACAAGGACTTTGGCCAACCCAACAGTAAAGAGGACTGAGAACAGAAGCCCCAGACAAATAACCATCATTGTTCCACAGTCTTCTTAAGCAAAGAGATATTTTAGCCAAACAAAATCCATTTTAGATGTATTCTAGATCTAAATAGATCTAAACTGAGATATAATGAGAAGCCTAAGATCTCACTGCCCATAGCTTGCAGTGATTTGGCTCAAACAGAAGCCTTCTGACTTGAGCTACAGAACCTTCTCCACTAGCAGAAGCCACCTCTCTCCATATAATCAGACATCTGTGTGATCAAACTTGACAATTCCCAAAATGATTTTCATGTATGGTCTTTCTCCTTGGTATTTCTTTGAGTAAATGTCTCTCTAGGAGTGGAAAATAAGTTTTGGGTTCTGGTTGAAGAAGAGAAAGTCATCAGCTGTATTTTTATCAGATGTGTTTGGGGACTGAACTCCAAAATCAAAGGAAACAAAATAAACAAGCAGGACCATATCAAATTAACCAGTTTCTGCACAGCAAAAGAGACTCGGATCAGAAAGGAAAGATATCCTACTGAATGGGAAAGGATATCTGTACATCATCTATCCAACAAGGGGTTAATATTGTAAATATATAAAGAATTCATATATCTTAACAGAAAAAAAGTACATTAAATATTGGGCAGAGGATCTGAACAGACATTTCTTCAAAGGAGACATCCAGATGGTGAATGAACACCTGAAACTTGTTCATCTTTTATTATCAGGGAAATGCAAATCAAAACAGCACTGAGATACCACCTCACACCTTTGAGAATGGCTCTTCTCCAAAAAAACCAGCAAGCATTAGAAATAATGTGGAGAGAAGGGGACCCATTTACACTTTTGGTGAGGTTGTAAGTTGGAGTGGCCGTTATGGAAAGAAGTGTGGAGACAGTGTCCTCAGAAAAATTACAAGTATAAACTACAAATAGCCCAGTTATCCCACTTCCAGGTACCTACCCTGAAAAGAAAATGTGGTATATACCTGCATTGGAATACTATTCAACAGTTAAAAAGATAAAACCCCACTATTTGCAACCACATAGATGAACCTAGAGGGTGTTATACTTTGTAAAATCAGCCAGGTGAGAAATGCCATATGATTTCACTCATGTGGGATATGAAAAAACAGAGCTGAACCAAGTAAAACAAAACTAAACTTTTAGACTATCAGACCAATTAGTGCTTATCAGAGGGAAACTGGAACAACAGGGACAATTTTATGGTGAAACATAGAATTGGACTTTTAGTGACTTTAATGTAGTGTACTTACTTCAATTTTTAAAAATATATAATATTGGCATGGAAAATAAGGAAACCTAATCAAGCTGTAAGCTGTGATATTATGGGAGACCTACATTAGACATTTCTACAGTAGATATTTCTGTACTGATTGAACTATTACAAGTATGTATTATTTTTCTTTCCAGAAAATAAACCTAAAAATGTTAAGTAATACCCTGTCCTCAGTGACTTTTCATCAGTCTTTCTCCAAATTGATCTCTCTAGTAAATTCAAAGCACAATTTCACTTGCTAGCACTATTTAAAACACACTTCTTTCTCCATAAATCTGTAAACTGCTATAGCACATCAGATTTCCCTCAGTCTGAAATCATTTGCAGCTTTGGGCAAGCACATAAATTCTGACTGTTCTTGTTCATACAAGAAATCAAATGCAAAGAGCACCAAAAGCAAGTGCTAATAGATGCTCAATGATTTAATTAAACCACAACTTTCTGCAGACATTTCCACTTTCTTTATTAAAAAGTAAGTATTCTCAATGATTTTCTTTCTAAACAAACTTTATGGAATCCTACATTACCAAAAGAAAAAAGATACAGTAGTTGAGAATAAGTAATCATTAACTTTATCCTAGACTCTTCCAACACTTCTTTGTATTTACCAGGAGTCATTTTACTTTGTTCTCATTCAATGAAGAGCCCCAACTTACAGGGTTTTATAAGACTGGGCAGTGCCTGATGACCACAATAGGCATTTTATGTTTTCGGCAAACTAGTTTTTAGCTCATTGGTTATTTGAACCCAAAGGTGGCCAATAATCAATGACTGGGCATCCCTGTATGTTCCAGAGTGAGGAAAGAAGTAAAATCTTGCAGTGTTACCATCCATGGTCAAAATTCAGGGAAGCCACACCCAAAGTGCAGGCAGGTTTCAAACTGCCTTTTATAAGCATGCCATAGTAACCAATGCCCCCTTTCCTACAATTTCCCTTTCCAATCAGCCACTGAGCAGACAAAAGTGAGCTGTGGCTACTGCCTAGGCAGGGAGGGTCTACATACAAGGGTCATGCTTTGCCCCTGCTTGTTTGCTGGGCAACGCGTGAAGAGAGGCAAGCCAAGCAGTACGACATTCCGGGGCCAAGGGGGTGTGCCAAGTTGGCTCTTCCCTGGTGAAGCCACACAATACTGAGAGTCCAGAGACTGAGGCAATCACCCCCTCCAGTACTATCCAACAAAATAAAACCCAAGTCATATTTTAAATGTTCTGAGAAGTGCGATTTTTTTTTAAAAAAAAAAAAGGAAAAAGAAACAGCTCACATTAATGGTAATATTTCACTTAGCTCAATGTATCCAAAATCTAATCATTTTAACTGTAATCAGCAAAAGAAAAATCAACAAAGCACATTACTTTCTTTAAATCGGTACACCTTTGAACTAGCCAAGTTTTAAAGTGTTCCGGTGGTTAGTGTAGTTTGTGGCTGCCGGGCTGAAAAGTGCAGGTCTGGGGGCAATCTAATCAACAGCCCAGCAGAGGTGACTACAGGGGACACTCACACAGCACCTAAGACTCACAGACCTTCCAACAAAACACTGCTGCTGCGTTCAATGCCATTCTATCAGTAGATCACTTCTGCTTCTTCAAAACTGAGTCTGATTGTTTGGCTCCTCCTCTCTCCCTCATTCCACTGTACTGAAACGTGCCTTTCCACTTGCCATTTGCCCTGAGGTTTCACTTGCTGCGCCCTAACTTATCCTTACTTCTTCAATAAAATCAATAAAAGTACACACACACTCCTGGGCAGTGCAATACCGAATGTTTTGTTACCTACTTCTATGCCTTTCCATGAGACAGTCCCCTTGAAGAAAAAAAAGAAGGGCTACTATCTGCTTCCTCAAAATGACACTAAGGACACAGAGCAGAACTCAAAGCAAGAAAAGATGTAAGCTCAAGGTTTTGCGTGCTCAGAAGAAGCCATGAGAGTAACATTCCCCTCGTGTGCCCCTCGAATGCAAAGGTGACAAACTCACCTTAGCATTTTTTAGTAGGTTACAATGTGTTGCTTTTACCTTAATAAAATCCATCCCCCTTCAAACCAATTGGGCTTATTATGTAGAAAGCAGTTGTTATTTGCACAAGTGTCTGATAATATGTATTTTATTTAGCGTCAACTCATGGAATCAACTAACCAGATTAACATGGTAAGGATCAGACCCAAACCATAAGAACATAAACCTCATTCATTCCAATATTTATAGATTATGCCCTAGCCTCTGAAAGTTACTTTACAAATACAAATTTATGACCCAAGCTACCAAGAATAGATCCATACAAATCTATTTCCTTCCTTCCCCCAACCTCCTTACCATCAAAAAAAAAAAAAACCCTCAAAGTACATAGTGTAATTGCAGAGTGCTAGCAATGTGCAAAACCATCTTTGTATGCAACAGGAATTGATTGCACAGCTCCATTCTGCAATCTACACAAGCCCAGAATAAATATACATGTAGGTTGAATGATCAGATTTATCTTCTCTACCCAGTAAGTACTTTTCGTATAACTTTGAAAGTATTTTCTTCAAATCTTGTTTGCAATTTTAGAAATTCATGCTCATGTGCATAGCAGAATCTTATTAAAGGCACATTGGATACAAGCATGCAGATTCTTAAATTTATAAGGAACCTGCCATTATAACATATCCTAAGAATTAATTCACATTAGATGGGCTTAAACTAGAATGGAACCAAGTAATTTTAAAAGGCTGATGAATGCACAGGATTGAAAGTGTTTCTTCAATGTAGTGTGGCTGTCAGTCTGTTGTAAACTAGTACCTCTGAGTAAATCCTTTAAATTTCAGGGGTCCATAAGAAGGCTCTTTTCTAGAGATACAGTTGAGCTGAAAGATTTACTAAGTTTGCTTTGACTGCTATCCTTGAGAATTGCTAAAACAATATAATTGTCAAGCTAGTGTATTGCTAATCCCATTTTTAGTGCTAACATTTGCCACTGAAATTGTTCTTTAATTGTTTGTTTTGGAACAGACACATAAAACATCATGACAGCGATATTTTGGCACATATTGAAAAATCTGCCATGAATACAGATTTTTCCAATAAAATACAGTTTGTCTATATTACCAGGCATTAAAATGATTTACTGAAGTAGGCCAAAACATAAACCACTGAAATAAAATGAAGAGAGATTAGAGTTATAACAAAATCCAAAGACTGATCGATTTAAATTCATACTTAGGACGCATTTAAAAGCAACTTCTACTCTTTGAAAAGTGGCATGGAGGACTAAAGAATGCTTCCCCCAGTCACCCCACCGTCCAGCAACTATGTGTTCAACAACTAGGTTATCAGGTTCTCCTAAAGACTCACTGGGAAGCCTGCATCTATTAAGCAGTTTCAGATAGCCCAGAGCTTAGCCCTTGAAGCCTGCGTACAGGAATCCACAGTTTAATCTGGCACCTCCACTCCCTGCCCAACACAGCTGCCTGTGCTGCCCACAAAACGCAGTCCCCTCACCTGGGGGAAACGGTCAGTCAGGTTCCTTTTTGCAAGCAATCAGCTACCTGACTTTCCCCACCGACTGGTCTGCCAAAAGCAGAGACACTCGTTAGCTGGAACAGAGGATTAAACATATTCTGCCTGCTACCTGCCCTGAACATGGTGCTGAACTCTTGGTCCACAGGTCAGACCTCTGAGACTGGCTGTTTCACTCTCCCTTCTCCACGCCCCTTTGGCTGAGCAGAAGTCTCACTGATGGACATTAGTAGGACACCCCGAGAACCCAGCTTACATCTCTTTCAAGTATTAGGCACAATCCCACCATCCTCCCCAAGTCCCAGAGTCCCAACTCAAAGGCCAGTCAACCTCCCCCTTTAGCATTTAGATTTGTTTAATAGCATATACTTCCTGATACTAAAGAGCAAGAATCAATTGCAAAATCAAACAAATATAAAGCAGTCACAGAAGAAAGCGCTGCAGAATCTACTCCCAAACCACCTTTCAGCCTCATGCTCTATATTCCTTCATGGTCTCTGGTCTAGGGACAGTAAGTGCTCACCATCCTCCAAGCTTAAATGCACCCCTCTCTTCATGACAACTCCCTTCAAGCCACATTCAAAGGTTACACCATCTGGGAGGCTGCCTCCCTACACTGAGAGGAGTGGGTCACTCCCTCATAATAGCCCTACTTTCCTTCATAACAGCTCTTACTATCAGTCCGTCCAATGATGTGCTGACATATTGCTGACCCCTGGACCCCTGAGCTCAGAGGGCCAAGACGTTAGCTGTCCAGACTGGAGTCAGCACTGTGCCTCCTGTGGAGGCAGTCACAACTTTTTTCTTTCTTACAAAATAATAAAAGCTACTTTCAACAGGTTATTTATTTAATCAGCTGGACCCATACTTGGAGTTCTTGGTTGTACCATACAACTCCAAAAATGCCTGATCTTCCTAAGATTTGCACATGTCTATTTTCTACAAACAGGACACCAAATTCAGAATTCTGCTCCTTCATCTTCGTTGTCCTTTAGACCTGCAGGAAAGAGAGAGCAGCTGTCTGTAATTCCTGCCTGTCTGAAGAGACAAATTTGCTTTCTTCATGAAAAAAAATTCCAGGGAAAGGATCACCTGCCAGGAAGACCACATCCTATCATTCTATGTGAAGCTCTACCAAAGGAAGTTACAAAGACTGTCGCCAAGCTTTCAGTACATCAAACAGAAACTAATAAACAGTTCCAGGATAAGAGCAAAGAAAAAAAGTCATCAGCAGGTCACAGTGGGGCACCAGGAGTGAGGTGTTGCTCCGTTACTTTAAGGGGTGAACAGAAGACAGAAGCAGTAAGCAGGACTCCTCCCAGTCTTTTCATTATGCCTCACTGCAAGAAGCTGCTATAAATACACTAGATACCACAGATGCCCTGGAACTCAGAAAGCAAGCCCAGAGCACATATACACCATGTTTTCTTGAACCTCAGCATCCAGCTATTCTGAATGGCCCAGTAGCTTATCAAGCATCAAGGAAGAACAATGTTACCAATTAAACAATGACATGCTTTCTATTACTGATAATTCTCATTTTATTTTCACTGTAGAAGTTCTTTTAGACTCACCCAGATATACACCTTTGTTAATATATCACTCTTAGGCACTTATAAAAAGAAAAATAAAGGTGGAATAATTAGTTAAGGCAGTGACAACCAGGTCACCTGACTGAAATCAACTATAAAATGCCAATGATTTGAAAAGTTCACCCCAGCTATGGGAATGTTAAAATCTGAAAAAGATGTACATCATTGAATCAATAAAATACTACACTATGCTTAGCTCAGTGACAGAAACTTAGAAGGACAAGCTAACAGTTCACAAGGGTAACTGCTACAAGGACATTTCATTGATTAAAAAATGCAATTATACTGGGGAAAAGTTGAGATTATTCAGCTCGAGAGAGACAAAAGTAGAAAGAAATTTAATAATGTTCTTCAAGGACACCCAAGTCCTGTCCCCAAATGAAGTGACATTTTTAGAATTTTTCATCATTCTTTTCTTGTTTTGAGCAGCAAGACCTCTTTTTAAAATACTGTCTTTCTAGAAACCTGAATGTGGAGCTATTCTTTTCTCCTGTTTGGAGAAAGAGTGACATCCCAGAGATGCCTGTGATGTCACAGGACTCGTGTGGGTTGGAATCCTGACCTGGGGAGTAGATGTCACCCCTTCCTGGAACACCTTCTTTGCGATGGTAAATTAGAGCATGAATCTGATTTACAGATTGACTCACCTAAACATGAACTATGGTTTGTAAAATATGGAGACTTGCTAGGCACTCGTTACACACACATCAGTCAAGTAGGTAGGGGATTGTGTAGCCTACAAGAAGAAATTTCCTATCTGGCATTTTAGGCATCTCAATGACTGCCAAAGGGCAAGATGAGACCTTTCCACCAGTCATGAAAGGGTCCTCAACAGGTTAAAAGCCCTCCAGCCACAGCCAGAGAGGGGTCATACTTGCCCTCGAGGCCTGTTCTAGCTGGGCAGTGCTCTATCTGCAACATTAACCTTTTCCAACGCATGTGAGAGACTCTGCACTGCTTTGGCTCTTGCCCATGCCCAAACCTGAAGCCAAGCCAATAATTACTGTGCAGATTGCCCTCCAAAACAAACCCAAACTCACAACCAATTAGCAAGAAATTTAAGTCAGAAAAGGATACATGAAGCACTTGGTATTGGTAAAAATCCCTGTGAGATAGCTCTCGCTCTCCATGTTTCTCCATCTCCTTTTTCTTTATTTCTTCTGATATGGCATTGGTAAAAGTCCCTGTGAGATCGCCCTTGCTCTCCATGTTTCTCCATATCCTTTTTATTTCTTCTGATACTACCTCTGAAACCCCCACTGACTAAGCAATTCAGCCCAGGCTCTTTCCTTGTATATTCCATACAGCACAGCTGCTCGGTATCATCTAGTTGTCATTTAATACTTTAGGAATACAAACCACCTTTATTCTCCTCCACATTCAAATAGTTCAGCAAACCCAACCAGCTCTCCCCAAAGGAACAAGTACACAGAGGCTATAAAAAAATAATGGTTTAAAACAGCAAACTCTTTGGCTCTGACAACAGAATTGTGAATACCAGGGAGGAAGGAGATGCTGACTGCTTGATGGTGACTGGACACAAGTGGTGGGCATAGTGCAATATATATTCTTGGCTCAGATGAGAAACTATACCTGTAACCTATCAGTGTTATAAACTAATGTCCCTCAATGAAAAAAATCTTTTCACCAGGTAGTCATACCAGCACACAAATAACTAGTACATTAATAGTTTATGGTAAAAAAGAGAAAGCTGAATTTCCATGTGCCGGGTTATCAGAGTATCACAGCTCTTGTTCTACTGATGGCCAGGTGGGTTAGGCTTATCTGGTTGGGAAGGTGCCTTCTCTTTGCTGTGGAAGGAGTCATTTTGGTAAATGAGGATAATTCACCCAAGAAGGAGAGAATATTTCTTTGGCTAAGGGCACACCCTTGCTTTAAGTATCATCTCAAGTGTGTAGCACAAATCTCTTATCTGTATATAGTAAAAACTGGAATTTATCATAAGTGAGAAAAGTCAACTCTGCATCCCATTCTATTCTCTAGACATAGGAAGCAAGAAATAAAAAGTCTTCAACAGATGCTTCTCCATTATTCTATGAATAGGGAAAATGTTGTGTTGAAGCTAAGAAGACATATTTTAGGCCCATAAGCATAAAACTGGTGATCTGGTACAAGTTGGTCAGAGGACTTCATATTGAAAGTCACAAACTTCGGGCTAAGCACTGCAATCACCATTCTGCCAGCCCTCCCCATACCAACCTCACTGTATATTAGATGACTTACTGTTTAACCCCACAGAACAAAGTGCAAAGGATTTGTGGAAGCAGGGTAGATGCTTAAATTGTGTCCCTGTGCAATTTCAGAGATGGCCAAGTGTGGGTGTGCGAGTCCTAAGCGGCCTATTTGGCCACCATTTTCATTACTTACAGTTCTGTATTCCTGTGTAAGGTCTAAGCTGCCCTTTCAGTCAGTCATAGGAGCCCAACCCTGCAAGGGGCCTTTCAAAGGGTATGCATCATGAGTTATAACAGGGAACACCCTGGGGCTGCGACAGAACTATGACGAGGGACCCCAAAAGCTGACCCCTGGAACGACTTATTAATAAGACTGAAATCATGGCTGGGGATCTAAGTGTTTAAGACTTAATCTCAATGACAATAATGAGTTACCAAGCAGGTAAGAAGTGCCTTGGAGGCAGACTCAGGACCCCGGCTGGGACAGATGACAGCACACATTTTCTAGTCTCACCCCTCCCTTTTTTTCCTTTTGTCCTCCTTCCCCTTACAATTGATGCTGTATGATTATTATATCAATAAAAAGGCCAGGATCCTGCCCTTCAGCATCCCACAGTATGCTCTACGACTCCCACTTGTCAATGGGTGTTGTCAACATAACAGCCAAGGGCTCAGAGACAAGGACTCCGAGGCCCAACAAGGTGAAGGGAGACGATGCGGACACACAATCCCAGCAGCCAGAGTTAGGGCTAGAATCCAGTCACAGCACACGGTTAGAACTTGGGAATTCCCCAATTTCATGTGAGTCTCAGATGCATATTTCTTTTCTTACCAGAATTACTTCAAAAATGAGTGGGATCAGTTTGCTTTCTTCCACAAGTCTGTCAAAATAAATAAATAAATACATGAATAAAGATAAGCACACATGAGATCACTCATTTAAACTGCTAGCATGATATTAAGCACTGCCGCCCCCATGTTTTATTGCTTAAATTCTGGGACAGAGAAAATAGTATGATTAAATATTCATTTTCAATCTACTGAACTACATCCATTAACCACAAGAAATATGGGGGTTCTTTGCAAGTGAGTACTAGCTTAATCTTATTGATCTGTAGCAAGTGAAATCAAATAGATTGATATTTATAAATGTAAAAATTAACTAAGGTTCACAATTATTCTAAAGACTATCAAAATAGGGAATGCCAGCTGAAATAATGTAGCCAAACCTCACTGCACAGCTAAATTATAAGCAGGTCACACCGCAATCTTTCACATATGCCTCACTAGCAATCTTCTAGCAGTATTAATAAATTAACATACAATGACTTTTAATGATCTTTCACTTGCGGGATAAGGGGAGGGAAGGAAGCACCAATCACCCAATTGCCCTCAACAAACCTACTTAAAAGCTGTCATCCATTGTTAACTGAAGCATTTTTTTATCATGCAACTTAAAAGAAAATAGTCTTAATACAGTAGTAACTAGCATTTAGAGATATTACAATCCAAATATTCCTTTGGTCCAGAGGTCAGTAAATTTTTTCTAGAAAGAGTTAGAAATATTTTAGGTTTGTGGGCCACACATACTTTACAGCAAGTACTTCACTCTGTCACTGTAAAGTAAAAGCAGACATAAATAATACATAAGTGAATAGCATGGTTGTATTCCAGTAAAATTTTATTTACAAAAAATAGGCAGTGTGCCTATTTGGCCCACAAGCCATAACTCGCTGATTCCTGCTTCAGTTTTTAAAAAATCAGATTCCATAGAGAAACAAAACAAAGGATCAGGTAAAACCAAGCCAAAATCTAACCTTAGAAATCTGACTATAGAACTGAGGCTACCAGAGTAGGAGGGGATGGGGAAGGAGAGAAGAGAGGTGCAGGGGACATGGAGCAGCCGATGCTGCAGGACTCCCCACGCCTTGGTGGAGGGTGTGGTGTGGTAACACGCCTGAAGGGTGCGATCCTGCACCTCTAAATCATAAATAGGAGTTGTAAACCAGTGTTGCCACAATTAAAAAATAAATAAAAATCAGATTCCTTGGTTTTATTAAAATTCACTTCACATGATAAACCACAGCACTTAAGATAAGCATTCTGCCTTCCATTAGAAGTCTACATCTGCTGTTTGTCTGCTTCATATAAAATGTCAGGTAGATAGAAAGGGAATTTATCATTTGGCCTCACTGGAATTTGCTTGTCTGTGATAATACACTGATAAAAGAAAGCCTATGAGACTAGCCAAAAAAAGATCACAGCGATTACAAATACGTGTTAAGGGATAGTCCTCAAAGATGAAAGCATTTAGAAAACCCTGCCTCAGTATCCAGCAAAAATAAAGGGCCTGGCCCCGGGCAGGAGCAGGTAGCTGAGCACAGGGGGTCAGAGTGTAACAGGTACAGGTTTCATGGACTCCGCCCCTACTCCAGATGCTGGAACTCCAAATCCCATCAGTACCAAGAAGAAGCACTCCGGGACGTGAGGGTGGAGCCAAGAAGCCAGGTTGGGGTAAAACCGGACATGTGGGCTCTGGGGGTCTCTTGGCCTGGTGGTTCACAGCTGATCATTTTGACGCTCAATCGGGTTTTCAGCGTGCCGGTGGAGTCCAAGTCAGCAGGACTGGTAGGACATCCTAGTTAAACTGTGTTTCTCTCCCTCTTTCCCTGGGTTATTCCTTTACCTTTCTCCTTGTAAATAAATCCATTATTTAACCGTTTGAGTGTGTCCATAATACGACTGAATCGTAAGCGCACGCGTGAAGACCCACAGACAGGCAACCCAATTCACATTGGGGTGCCCTGTAACAAGAGCAGCCCACAGTAGGCCAGGGTCAGTCCTGACCAGAGAGACAGAGGTGTCAGGTCCTTCATGAGGAAAGATTCTGGGGCGCTTCTCTCTCCCGTGGGTAACTGGCAGGTTGGGTGGTGAAGATATGGCTGACGATGTCAAAACCTTTCTGCAGACTCTTGCCAGGGGAATTAAAGACTCTGCCTGGGAAATTTGCACCATCTCAAAGCTAGAAGCTTGAATTCGGCAAAAAAGAGAGGAGGATCCCCGAAGAAGGCCAAGTCCCATCCTGGCACAGAGGAAAGCCCGAGCATAGAGAAAGCAGGGGAGGGAGCGGAACACTGGTAGACTCTTCCAACACAGTCGCCGGTTTGGTCTCCTTCTGTTTCATCAAATGGCTATTCCTGTGCTCAGTCCAGTCACTGGTGACCCACCTCCACGCGCAGATGCTTGGTCTCGGCTGGAATGCTTCCTCAGGTCCATTTCCAGTGTCTTTGGATGTTCCCCCATTTGTGCTTAGCAAAGCTGTGGGCTCACTTTGGTTTCAAGACATGGCTGATTTTCGGTCTCAGGGAGGACACATCAACCATTCCTGAGTGTCAGCAAAGTAACTGCTGACATGTCTAACCTTTTGCTACAGGCCCTTTTCCTCAACCAAGGAATGTTGTGTGTCTCTTTCCCAACCATTGTGTTGAACAGCTGGTTAATTTCCTCTGCACATCTCTTCTCTACTCACGAGGCTGCTTTGACTATCACTGGCCCAATAAAGGAATTAAAATGCACCAGCATCTGTCAGACACAGAAAGGGATTGGCCTTACTGCTCTGGCTCTGGGTTGCCATTGGCTTTGCTCACAGCAGTGTGGTCTCGTACACTATCAGCAGTCACAAGTCAGCGCCAGTGAAGCACAGACCCCTGGCGAAGGCTACTTTTCTCATGTGTGCCTCTTCTCTCTGTGGTGGTTTTTTATTATTTATTTTATTTATTTATTTTTGCATCATTTTGTGCATTTTTCCATCTCAGTTGTAATCCCCATGGGCTTCCCATCACCGAATCACCCATGTGCCCTCACCATAGTCCAGTGCACTTCCCTCCCCCGCACCATTTTTGATCCCATTGCCCGCTCCACCCCCACAAAATGTCTCTGGTATATACCTGTTCGCCTGATTCCTTATACTCCTGCTATGAGAGAAACCATCCAGTATTTTTCCTTTTCTTTCTGGCTTATCACACTAAGCATGATCTTTTCCAGCTCCATCCATGTTGCTGCAAAAGGCATGTTTGTTTGTTTGTTTTGTGGTTGCTGAGTAATATTCCATTGTGTATCTGTACCACATCTTTTTAATCCAGTCATCCATTTTTGGGCATTTGGGCTGTTTCCATGTCTTTCCAATTGTGAATAAAGCAGCAATAAATATGGGGGTGCAGGAATCTCTTTGAATCAGTGTTTTTGTGTCTTTTGGGTAGATGCCTAGGAGTGGGATTGCTGGGTCGCATGGAAGCTCCATATTTAGCAGTTTGAGGAACCTCTGTGGTGGTTTTCTTAAGCAGGAGACTGGTCCACAGGACAGTCTACCTGCAGTCTGCCCCGAGTAGCTCAACCTCTGCCGAGAGGTCCCTTCACCACGCCAGGCTCCACCAGATGAAGGCTGCTGCAGGCCACCAAGTCTCCTGCCCTGCGGAGACTGGGGTGGGGTTGGGAGGCGGCTGTGGCAGCTCTGTTCCTGCGCCCCCTCTCGCACCAGGGATGGTAGCCTCCATTTTGCCAAGGGTGGGGGGACCCACTGCAGAGGCCCTTCTCTGAGGAATTGGAATTTTTTTCTCTCTGGTGTGTAAGGCAGAATCTTCCTGACACGTGTGTGGGTTTACCACCAGTGAGTCCGAAAGGACCACAGTTTTCTCGACAATTGCTTTCTAGCACTTGCCAGCCCCTGTGCCAGGACTGATTTGTTTGCTTTGTTCTTCTCCCTGTGCCATTTACCCTCCCAGCCACCCCTTCCTGCCATCCACTTCCACCAACCTTGGATGAATGGATTTTGCAATTCCAGCTGTGACTGTTTTTGGATTTGTTATTTTTGTTGCTTTTCTGTGAGGGACATAGATTGAGTGTGGGAGGGGCAGAAGCTGCTTCTTTGCTCCCTCCCAGTTGCTGCCTTAACTGCCCACTGCCTCTCTCTTGTTTCTTGCAACACAGGTTGGATTTTGGTGGTCCACTGCAAAAAAAAATGTGCCTAAAGAGATGGGACGGGAGGAAATAAACTCACAGCCAGATCTGTTAGGTTTTGAGGAATGATTATTTTTCTTCCTATTGAAGGGGAATAAAGCTTTTCTTACTGGTATATTTTAGAGTATAAAATTGGAAGTACCAATTTTGAGCAAATGCACTGCAACACAAAATGCTCAGAGAACCTGAATTTTTAAACTCTGAGGTGTGAATTTACTCTTAGTCACTGCCAGGTCTCCCTGGTATTTCAAAGGAATAGAGGTGGTACAAATATTAAAGCTGTGATTGGTACTTTCCTTTCTATTTTTTTTTAATAATAATTTTTTGGAAAGGAAGGTGCTCATTTTTTTTTTTAAGATTTTTTATTTATTTATGCATACAGAACTGGGATACCGGCCAGAGGTGCAGGTGCAGTGAGAGGATTCACCACAGGCAAGATTGGGGAGTAGAACAGGCAGATCGACAAAGTACACTGCTGAGGGGAGCAGTGTGTGAGTCACCTCCGGAACAGGGATCGAACACACACTGAAGCCGCTACGGCCAGCTTCACAGTGCTGGGCTTTAACCCACTGCGCCACCAGGGAGGGCTCTCTCTTCTATTTAAAGAGGCTAAGTATGGGAGGGGAAGGCATTTTAATTTTAAAAATTCACAATTAAACATGAGCTGTTTTACCAAGATGATAATGATAATAATAATTGTGTATTTCTGTAGTTTCTGTAGTAGGAAGAAAAACTTGATGACATATATCAAATTTATTGATACTCTTCCACTTTCGAGGGTAACTAAAGGTACAGATGTGAGGTTCGAGCTCCTTTTACCATCGCTGGACATGATGGGAGCGACCAGACTCAAGGCCAAGCGAGCACAACTTCAGATCAGCTTCCTAGATGTTTGTTAACCACCCCCTTACCTAAACTGGCCTTTAAAAAACAAACAAACCAAAAAAGTGTGATATATTCTTTTATTAAGCTTTGGTTGAAAAGCTTATTATCTCCAAGCTGCTTTAGCAAGCCAAGCCAGGGAGTCGCCAGGACACAGACACCACCACTGAGCAAACACACCCAGATGCTGCTACAGTCTCCCAACATGGAGCCCCACAGCATCCACGCAACACCAGCCCTGTGATGGCAGCACTGTAACACACAGTCTATCACTAAGATGTGAATACTTACCCATGCAACTACTGAAATTTGTTTTCAAGATTAGTTAGAGTGAGTTCTCTCTGGGTCTCTGCATGATACATAGGCTGACCTGGACTACCTCTTAAATCTCCTTTAAGTCTCAATTTTACCACTCCAAATGTAGGATTGAATACAAATGAACCATAACACTTTTATTTTTTCCATTTGAACAACATAAATTAGAGCTCTGTCGGGTAAATAAGAAGGGAATTCACGCTAAATAAAATCATTTCTAGTTGAAATAATTTCTACGGCACTTTCTATGACTCATGAACTGACTTCACCGCCATTCCAAAGAACTCTAAAACCTCTCATATCTCTTCCTATGCCAGCGCAGGTTGTTAGTGGCTCAGGTCTCAAATCCACAAATCCTTGACACACTCTCAGTGTCTGCTAGGAGCTCTGTGCCTTTGATTTGGTACTCGGGAGAACAACTCCAGTCCTCAGGCTCTGCAGACCTGAAAGGATGAGACTAATCTCCAAAGAAAGTTGATTCTCAGGGAATTATTCAGGCAGCCAGGTCTTAAATCATGACTGTAGACTTCAGACAATTATGCAAAGGCTATCGTATTTTTGGCTCTGTTGTGGTAGACCACCATGATTTAAATCACCAGTATTGCTTTGCTACATGAGCCTATTATATCCTAAATTCTAGAAGAATGAAATAGCTTTGGTTTATGGACAGCCTGAAAGGCAGGAAATAAGGAAATTTATCTAATTTTTTAAAACCAAAACCAAACAAAATAAGAGATCTTTTTGAAACAACCCCTAATCTTCAAAGGATTTGAAGATATCAACTATATCAAAATACACTGTGTTTAAACAGCTCCAGATGAGTACAGTGAAATATACTGCCCTTCCCAAATGTCATTCCTGGGACCACTTTACCTTGGGCTTCTGGGGTCTGATTTGGTTTGGTTTCTCTCTTGTAAATAGTGCAATGTAATGACAGATTGTATGCGTGTGCTTAAAAAGTTTTCTTTCGAAGGTATTGTTTGGGGAGCTTCCTTAGGATTTTGCAGGTAGGATTAAAATCTGTGATTTAAATCATTCACAAAGAAGGTGTGTTTGAATTAGAAAATTTTGAATAAACTTATAAAAATATTTGAGATATACTATCTGGCATCCTAACTCCCTCCTGTGCTGAACACAAATATTGCCATGGTGTTGGGAAATGATATTTTAAACTTGTGTACTGATGATCCAAACATTGAAAAACAGTATTCAAAATGCCATGTATTTTAATTGTGATTCTTAATTGAGATTTACTCATGGGAGCTACAAGCACAAATTGACCTACAAGAAGTTTTAGTAATCATTTACTAAATGAATTACTATATATGCTTTAAATAATATGTCAACATTTGACCTAAGAAAAATCAATTGCTTTGGAGATAAAGTCATAAGCAGCAGTCTATGGTAGTGTGGTAGTCTGGTTTTCTCTATCTTCTGGCATGATTGCATTTCACACACATTGTTTCACAAGTGTTACAATCATGAAGAACAAGGGGACTGTCCCAGATTGGAAGAGACTAGGGACATGAAGACAAAATGCAACATGGGGTCCTAACGAAGGACCAGAAAAAAGAATGTTAGTCGGGAAACTGGCAAAGTTGGAATTAGTGCTACAGATTACTCAACAGCATTACATCAATGAAGATTTCCTGGCTTTAATAACTGTGGTTGTGTAAGATGTCAACATTAGTGTAAACTGAGTGAAGGGCACATGGAAATACTTTGAACTTTTTAAGATAAAGATTTTACTTTGTAACTTATATGATATTGGCATGGAACGAGTTCTAAAAATTTATGCTAACAGAAAGGACTAACTAAAGTCATTTTGAGTGGATTCTGATTGAGATATATTTCCATAGCTCCAAAGAAAAATTAGCTCCAAAGAAAAAGGACAGCATATTAAGGAAAAGGATCCTTCCCCAAAAGATAAATACTGAATGGTCTCATTTATATGTAGAGAAACCAAACAAAAGGTCAAGAAAAAGTCAAAACTGCAAGCTAACTATAGAACTGAGGCATACAGCAGGAAAGAGGCAGTGGAGGGCGGGGTGAAAAACGGGCAGGAATGGCACCAGGGAATGTGGTCGTGGTTTGCAGGTAATAAGGTGTTGGGAGAACTATGGAGGCTACAGTAATAAAAGAAAAAATAATAATTAATAAAATAATTAATAAAAAAACAATACTGCTCAACCATATATTGGCATAATTATTATCTGAAATTACAACACACAGTTGCAAAACATAAGAACATTTTAATAACTATTTTTAGGAACCAATTACATTAAAAACTTGCTCAATTATAATCCTTAAAGATAGACAAGAGATCTGAATATATAAACCTACATAGTTAACTACTTTTTCCCCTCAATGAAGGAAATGCATAAAAACAAGAAAAATACTTTCCTTTTTTATAAATCTGAAAAAGTATTTAATCCATTATGTAAAAACCATAGCATTTAAAAAGCTGTCATTCCAAACAGCCAAAGAAATGCAGTATTTGATGCTGTGTATCTGTTCATAAACAAGTCCTGGCTCTCCACCACAATTTTAGAACCAATGAAGAGTAGGTCTACCTTTGCACGATCTTTATAATTTTTCTTCAAGGCTAAAATAATTTCAAAAATTAAAAACTTTCTTTAAAATATCTCCTAATATAACAGACAGATAGCCTCTCCATGGAGCATGGCTTCTTGGGGCCAAGACAGAATGCCCCCAAAGAAACAGGAGGAAGTTGTTAGGCCTTTCTCACAGAGTCCCGGAATAGGCATTTCTTTCATAGTCTAAGTGGATACAAGCCGGTCTTTTAAGACCAGACTAGGGAGGACCCTGTCCTGCTGGGACAGTGTCATGGACAGAACTTATGGGGCTGAAACAATGTTTGCTTTTTTTCTATATAAAATACAATCCTCTCTGTATTGATCTGCAACACAGCGAAATTTTAAAAACTGTTTCTGCTGGGCCCTCCCTGGTGGCACAGCGGGTTAAAGAACAGCACTAAGAAGCTTAAGCCACTTCCGCATGAGTTCGATCCCCACCTGCCCTGGAGGTGACCACATGGTGTGACAGAGCTCTCCTGGCCTGCCCGCTGCTCCCCTCAGCAGTGTACTTCGTTGATCTGCCTGTTCTGCTTCCTACTCTGTCCCTGGTAAATCCTCTCACCCTCCACATCTCTGGCCTGTACCCCAGTTCTGTATGAATAAATAAATCTTAAAAAAAAAATTGTTTCTGCAAAAAATAATAATAAATTGTAAAATAATAAAAAAAAAACTGTTTTCTGCATCTCAAATAGTTTAAGAAATACCAGCCTAGGTCTAGGGAGACCATTAACAGATTATAAATTTTTCCACATAACTGGAACCTTTTATTTGTTTTCTGCTGCTACCTAACAAATGACTACAAATTTAGTGGCTTAAAGGAATACCCACTTATTAATTCAAAGTTCTCTGTGTCAAAAGTCTAGCTCAGTTTGACTGGGTTATCTTCTCAGTGTATAACAAATCTAGAACCAAGGTATCTGCTGGGCTAAGCTCTCCTTGGGAGGATGGAGGTGGAGGGGACAGGTTTTCAGTCATATTCATAGAGTTGACAGAACTCAGTTCCTTGGAGCTTGCTAATCCTTTGCTGGCTATCAAGTCCTAAATGTCACTCACTTTCACTGCCACAGGACTCCTCCATCTCTGAAATAAGCACCTGAATCTCCTCCATTAATAAACCCTTCTCAATCTTCTAATCTCTTTGACTTCCCTGTCTCTAACCTCTAGGCCAGATTTAAATGTCTCATGGGCTTAGTCAGGCCCAAGAGCTTGATCTCCGTATTTTAAGGTTAACAACCTTAGGTCTTTAATGGCAACTGCAATATCCCTTCAGAGTAGCACTGAATTAGAGTTTAAGTGAATAACTGAGAGAGGGTGCATATGCCAGTTACCAAAAATCATAAAGGTCACCATGGAACTTGCCCTCCCACTCCATTTCATTTCATACCGGGCTTCTGTTTCTTAAAAAAAAATAGTAATAATTCACATTTGATTCTTTGAATATGCTGCTTCAGACCAACTTACGTACAAACTCAAAACAGATATTGGCTATTTTTATTAGCTTTCCAACAAAGCCAATTAAAAGTTTGAGGTTTTGCGGCCCTCGCTGATGGCGCAGCGGGTTAAAGCACAGCACTAAGAAGCTACAGCCACTTCCATGTGAGTTCGATACCGGCCTGCCCCAGAGGTGACCATATGGTGCAGCAGGCCTCTCCTGACCCGCCCGCTGCTCCCCTCAGCAGTGTACCTTGTTCAATTCCCCACACTGTCTCTGATGAAGCTTCTCACCACCCCTGCATCGTTGGCCTGTACTCCAGTTCTGTATGCATAAATAAATAAATCTTGAAAAAAATGTTTAAGGTTTTTGCATTTGTCTATAACTGAGCAGCAAATTACAAAGCTTCTTCATTTTTTGTGGTTTACCTGATGTAACAGTCAAGTGGACTAATAGTTATTTTAAATAAAAAATTTCTAACATCAAGCTGAATTTCCAATTATTTGTTCGGGGAATCAGCTTCAAAAATAAATGATTCCATAATGCTTTGTTATAGCATGACATCATGTCTTATCCTGACAGCAGGAATATTTGTAATGCTTCTCCTTGAAATGTTTGCCCTTGCCTGCCATGCCTGCTAATCCTCTTGCAAAGAACTGTAGAAGTCTGACCCATAAAGGTATACACAGAGGGAACTATTTTTCACCCAAAAAAATAAAAGTGGGAGGGAGGGAGACAGGGTAGATATTTTAGCTACTTTAGCACAGAAAATTTCTGATCTGGTCATTTTACAAAGATCTACAGAGGCTTCCTTATGGGAAGGCATTATACTTCTTCCCTAAGGAGATGTATGCCCAAGTGGGCACAAAACATATACAATATAAAAATAAAAACTTAATCCAAGTTATAAAGCCAACTGCCTCATTTCCTGAGAAAGTGTTAACATTGTTAGAAGATAAAGAAAAACCAAAATGTACCTCTGATGTATAGAAATCTCCCATTGCCTAAAATAGCATGAAAAGACATTTCAACAAGAGAAACTTTAGTTAGGTAAAAAGCAAGTATTTTCCAACAGAAAAGAAATTTTAGATGGAAAAAGAAGAACTATATGCTACATTAACAACTTTGCAAAATGCTTTTTTTTACTGGGCATCATCCAAAGATGCCCAGTACAGCCCCAGGATAGTTCACATGTTGAACGACACTAGGTCACAGAATGTTTGTATCACAGGAAGTGCAAAAGGTGTGACAGAAGCTACACTCAAGTGGATTGCCTCCAGATGCTACCCATGAGCCCGGAGGTCACGTTCTCTCCAGGGCTATACGTAAACTGACGCTGCACAATGGGCAACAGCATTCTCACTGGCCACACACCAGAGGCTTCTCATTCCCACATCTTGGCAGTAATTTTTGTTCGGTCTGGCCCCAAACCCTCATCCTCTGTTTTTCTGAAACCTGTGGCTTTGCCTTTTCATTTTTCCCAATCTTTGAATCCTTGGTCCTCTCCCCCTTAGACATGATTTATCACCATCTCCACCAGAATGATAAGCCTCCCAAAATCAATCCTATCTATGGAAGTTCCCTGTGCACTAACAAGCTGCACTTACTGCTTTACCTCTCACTTAATCCTTACCACACTCACAGGAGCCTCAAACGGGTAACCTTATTCTACAGAGAACAAAACTAGCATTGAACCTTATCCAAGTTAGCACAATTATTTACTTCAGAACTCATGCTCTTAACTGCTCTAAGATACTACACAAAGTTAAAGTAGAGGGGGAGGATGGGCTGAGGTCAGAAATATAAGGCAACATTTGAAGAGTTGGCAGAAAAAGAAAACCTGGAGCTCACAATGCTCATATGATATACAAAGCAAGGTCATCAGTGGAAGTCGAATGGAAAAGGGTGGGAAAGAACAGCTTCATACCCTGCTCGACCACCCTGATGCTCAGGTCTTGGTCCAATACCAATTCCTATAAACCACACCTCTATCATATTGAGTAGTAAAATGTAGCTCATTCCAGAGCTATCTAAAATCAATCTATGGTACAGTGGTACCAACAGACAAAAATGGAGACCAATGGTCAACTGGGACATTGGACTAAGGCTCCCTCCCTTGCTGACCATGAAAAACCATGAGATGTGGAGCATCGGTCATGTTGACTTTCGGTAAGAACTATTAGCCTGTGTCTATATGCTCAACAATTTAGGTTCTCTCCTGATTATAGGAAATAACTATTAAAATCAGAATAATTTCATATAACTATATTCAATTATTTCCATAAAATATATAAATGTCGAACAATAAATTATATTTTGTTGACTGTTATGTCAGGAAAAGTAGAAAAGCATTAAAAAATCATAAGTGGGCCCTCCCTGGTGGCGCAGCAGGTTAAAGCACTGCACTAAGAAGCTTAAGCCACTTCTTCATGAGTTCGATCCCTGCCTGCCCCGGAGGAGATCTACATGGCGCAGCAGACCTCTCCTGACCCGCCCACTGCTCTCCTCAGCAGTGTACTTCCTCGATCTGCCTGTTCTGCTCCCCACCCTGTCCCTGGTGTTTCCTCTCACCATCTGCATTTCTGGCCTGTACCCCAGTTCTGTACGAATAAATGAATCTTTAAAAAAAAAAATCGTAAGTGATGCATTTAAGAAAAGTATTTGGATTTGATGTATTATTTGTCTTTTGTCTTTTTTTTTTCTGTTCATATAGGACACAACCTCATTTCTAAAATGGGAGCAGCCACTTACTGTCCCTGTGCCAGGTTTGGCTCAAGAGGGCACACCTCCCTTAATGTCCTAAGACACTGAGATTAGGCTGCTGAAACAATCTGTTCATAGTCACTCAGAAAACCAGAAATGGATAAGGGCTAGCAACTACGTAAAGAAATGGGACTGAGTTGTGGGAGAAGGTCAACTCATACCACACATCTTTGGGTGCGTGTTTTCTAAACACATTAAAAACATTTTCCTAAGTCATTATTCATTTAAAGTATGAGTTCTTATACCTAGTTTTCCAACCTACAGTTTTAACTGGACCTCTATAACAAACTCCTGTGTTCCATTCTTAACTAGTCATGGCGGGGGGGGGGGCCGGAGGGGGAATGTAGTGATCAGGCATCACATTAAAGAGGTCAAGTTCTCACTCCAGAAGCCTTGCTCTGTGCCCACGGGACACACTGCAAGCTTGTCTTCCTATCCAACTCCACTGCTGACTGCACTTAGTGCCATGCACATGAAACATCCACCCCACTGTCTGATACGTAAAAAGCTCTTTTTGAAGACAGATACTAGCTTACCTCATTATTATTACTAGTGTTTCTTTAAACAATGCTTTTATGTGCATTCTTGTATGTAAACAATTATGTACTTCTTTTATTATTTTATTAGGATATAAAATAAGTAGGATCAAAGTACATTTAAGGTCTAGTATGTGCTGATAGTTTACTTATTATAAAAAAGTCTTAAATTATAAAAGTACATATTTCACTAGACTTTCAACAGTGCATTAAATTAAAAAAAACCCTATCAATTTGATATTTTATTATCTGAATGGAATTTTCTTGTAAGTTTTTTTTGTTTATTGTCATAGATGTCCTTTGTCTATTTCTCTTTGGATCTATCCTACTTTAGAGTTTCAAGACACCTAATGAAAACTGTCCCTAAAAGCTGGCCATTTTTGTTTTCCTTTGTAAACATTTGAGCTGAATTTATGACTCGAAGTAGCGAAAAGAAATACACACACAAAACTCTGGTGCATTTGAAGGGTACAAGTAAGATCAGAGGTGTTTACCTCCTTGAAGACCCATGGTTAGTCTCACTGTCTGGGTATTTTTGCCTTCCTATGTAATATGCTATGGCAAAGGATGCTAAGTAATAACACATGTTTGGTTTGGCAATAAAAATGTGCCAAGGAAGTCACAGAACATTATTTGAAACTTAGACCACTGTTTAGTCTGGCAGCTCCCCTGCTCTTTAATTATATGACAAAGCCCCATCTGTATAGCAAACACTGTAATATATTCTGACCAGTAAATGTTGTTACATAAAATCAGAAGTCTTGATATGGTAGTGGACTTGATGTGCATTCAGGAGGAATGAACTGGGAGTCTGTGTTTCATGCCTCACATTACATTCCATTCAGCTGGGCTTCACTTAGTTATACGGAACTGACTGGTGGTGACTTGTGTATGTAACATATTTGCAGGAAATACATGACTTTATCAAGAATAAACAAAACTACAAAAATGAATTTGCAGCACAAGTAATTTGCCAATCCTATAACAGTTAAGTTACCTTGGTATTATAAATCACTGACATGTAAAAATATTACAATAGAACCATGATGCTAACAGTTACTTAACAGTACCAAGGGATTCATTCTTTCAAACTTCAGAAAGTAAACTACTTATATAAGAGATTTTGTTTAGCTACTATTTCTACAGTTAGGATGCCAGGAGCTGGTGGTTTTTGCTGGCCCTTAATAACCAAAAATATGAAGGTTTCTAAATTAACTGTATGATTCACAGAGATCCAATACAAACACAGAATATAAGGTCACTATCTAAATTCATTATTGCAAGACAATATTATGTTTTCTCTTTTCTCACTGTTTTCAAACTCAGTATCAACTTCCCAACGAAGCTCTGACCAAAATGGTTAAAAATATCAACAGCTTGCCCTAGCCCTTCACTCCCTTTCATGAATGCTACAAGATTTTCTACTTATAGCTGCTGAAATTAACTGATCTCCCAGTTTACTTCCTATCAGCATGTAATCAGCAGCTCCATGAAGGACTGTGTCTGTTCTGTCCACCTGGTGGACACAACTGTGTGGGACTCAACGACCAGATGAGTAATAGTAACTTCAGATGGAAAAAAAGCAGGGCTGATTCTACTCCGAAGTCCAGTGATTCCATGGTGGGAAAAAAACTGCAAGACTCAAGAGACTCTGGGAAGAAGAGAGAAGCAGCAATGAATGTTTCTGTGGGCAAATAAGGAAATACTTCGGGGGAAAAGGGTAGGCAGCTTTCTTGTTAAAGATGGTGATCGCTGAACTTCTATGTACTTCTATGTAAACACAGAAAGAAGCAACTGTGAATTACTGCTGATTGTAGCCCCCAAAATACCAGAGGCTACTCTGACCAAAGATTTCAACTAAATGCTGGCTTCTGATACAAACATGGGTGGCTCAAGCCTGGGCACCATGTGACTCTGGGGACACAAGCATGTAAGACTCTCGGCTGGGTGTCACTCAGTAAAGAAAACTGTCCTGAGCCCACCAGAACTGAGACACCAGGCCTCTAGCATACAGGACTGTGAATGAGAATATGAACACGGGTTCAATAGTTCGGTTGTTTCTGATGAGAGGTATGCAGTCTCAAGGCATCTAACTAAATCCCCCACAGTAAGGATGGGCAATGAAATGTTTCTTAATTCTCCATGAACTTTGGAGAATCTGTGATGGGAAACAACCAAGTGGAAGAAAGTAAGCAAAAATATTTACCACCACAAGTAGCAGGCAAAACTGAGGTTTTTTACTGCCTGAAAACATAGATAATGTCAAAACAGATTTAGACCAAGTACTGCTGATTTTTCTCACAAATCACTAAGAAAATCAGTATGCCTTGCCACAAAATCTTCAGGCTTTAAATTGGTGTCCTTCCATAATCCTCCAGAAACAGAAAACTAGAGTAGAGGAAGAGAATTAAGTTAGCACATAACTTAGGAGTGCTTATGTAGATTTATATTCATTTCCATAGGAAATCAGATGATGAGTTATATCACTCATCACAGAGCATGGAGGAGTTTCAACCCTGTATGGTTTAAGCCAGAGCAGAAGAGGATTCAAAACCTAAGCAGACAGGGGAAGGAAGAAGTGGAACTGAACAGGGAACCAGGACCATATTAGTGAACTGTGCCAGGAGCTGCCACAGCGCTAAAAATCAAAGAGGAATAAGGGCCAGAACCTCACAGAGATGACAAAGGAAACAATGGAGATCGTGCTTCTGCTATTATCAGGTGCAGGTGTTGCCGAAGATGACTATGTGAAAGAACTGGTAAGTCACTGTGACACAAAGAAACTTGAAACAGTTCTACTTCAAAGTCCATTGTGATATTCACTTGGGTTCCCTCTAAACAGTGGCTCTGCTGAGTAGTACAAAGAACAATGGACCAGGAGGTCTGGATCCAAAATAATCACTTCAAATTGACTCCAGGGCTTGGGAAACACACATCCTCTTTGGGGACTCATTTTCTCATGTATAAAAAGAAGACATTGGCCCAGTGTACTACATGTCTTTTTATTCTGTATTTTTGATACCCTGTGATTTTGGGTCTTGCAAACTCTGTAGGGAATGCCTGTTCCTTCCAGTCACCTCCTTTATTGAGCTCTTATACTCCAGCTGTTAATCACCCCACCCAGGGCCAGGCACCAAACTATAAGAGATAGCCCCTACACCCCAGAATTTACTGGAATTGTTCAAACTAGCTAATCTTAAACCTGTTTACCCTACCCCACCCATTCCTTCACTTGTAAACCATAATTAAGACTCTTGCCCACATTTTCCTCTCACATCCTCTGAGACCGCCTGACTGACACTGGTGCTTCCCCATGGGACTCCCTGTGGCCTGGTGTGCCCTCTCTCCTTGGAATCTGTGAATCTATCTTTTCATGGGCAGATGCCTCCTAATCTTTTGACATCACCCTACCAGAATAATAAAACCAACATTTTAAACACCCAGATGCCCTCAAATTCTTATAGCCTATATTCACAGAAAGACAAAGTTAAAGTCCATTAGACCAGAGAGCAAGAAATTTTTTGAAAAGAGCTAGAAAGTAACTATTTTAGGCCTTGCCACATTCAAGGTCTCTGTCTCCTAACTGTCTTTTTAAATCTACAATACTGTAAACATGAACACCACTCTTACCTTGCAGGCGATACAAAAACAGGCTGCCCACCAGTTGGCCCTGTGGGTCTTCATTTGTCAATCTCTGCTTTCGACAACAAAGGAAAGTCTACAGACCTGAGGAAGCCTTGCAAAACAACAAGGGTTTTACTGAATCCCTTCTCAGATTTAACTCCATTCTACAATGCACAGCTGGGACCCCATTATTTGTGAAAGTGCACAGTGAACTCTTTAAGTGTTTTCCTTCACACCATAAGAGTGATCTGAAGCCAATCACTTCTGAGCCAGAAACATCTGCTAAGTAGTAATGTGACCATGAACTCAGCTCTACAGTGAAAGAAAATAAGATCACTTCATTGAAATAACTATCCTACCGAGAGTCTATAGACACAAATGCAACATGGTCAGAAATCAAAACATTCTTTACAAGGAAGGCATATGGTGCATGTAACACACTTGTAGATTCTGAAATGCTCTAGAACCAGACAACATAAACATTCTTCCTCTAGAATACAAGTACTGTTTTACAAACAGCTTTCAAAGACAGCTAATATTAGTAATCAAACCAAGAAAAAGAACTGCCCTGAAAAAAAAATAAAATACTAAACTTTCAAGATCATAGCCAAAAGATGCTCATAGTTGTTCAAAGGACAATTTCAGTGGAAATATACAAACTACCTCAGCAAAGTTGATGATTATGGCAGTTTTAATTTAATTCTTAAGTGCTTCTTATTGTGTAAGCACTAACAAGACATGGTGAACAAGTACGCAGCACTGAAATCCTAAATCAAAGCGAAGAGAAGGGAAAACAAAGTTCTGATTTGCTGGACTAAAAGGAGTAAATATAAGACTATTCAGTGTTTCAAATCACTTTATTTCCTGAAATTACATGAACAAGAAGTAGAGATACATGCCCAATTTAAATAGATTGGTGAGAACACTGGAACAGGAGCTACATCCTCAAGAGAGGAAAGGGCATGTCTGTAGAAGAGGACGTTCAAAGCTTCAATGTTTGTTGGAAAAACCTTATATTCTATTCTGCAAGTACCATTAAGGAATTAATAAGAAAGTCACATAAGAGTGACCTTTCAATGGAAATGGCAGCCTCAGAGACTCAGAGATTGATTTGTTTCTCATTATGAGTCTTTTTGATACCCATAGGCACCCTAAGAAGCAGTAAATAATTCCTGGAGAAATCAATTCATTCTAATTATAACAATAAAGTTTTGCTTTCTTACAGTTATTTCATTTATTAAGATGTCATCAGAGGAACTGTATAAATTTAGTTAATTGAGAGGGGGAGAGAACACCTAACTGGACTATTTTAACAACAGGGAAATGTTTTAACTACCTCTTGACATCTCGGATGATCTGCATATTTTCTAGACTGTAAAATTTAAATTAAAATGTATTAGAAAGGGCCCTCCCTGGTGGCGCAGCGGGTTAAAGCACTGCACTAAGAAGTTGAAACCACTTCCGCATGAGTTTGATCCCCGCCTGCCCTGGAGGTGACCACATGGCGCGGCAGACCTCTCCTGACCCGCCCGCTGCTCCCCTCAGCAGTGTTCTTCATCAATCTGCCTGTTCTGCTCCCCGCTCTGTCTCTGGTGAATCCTACCACCCTCCACATCTTTGGCCTGTACCCCAGTTCTGTATGAATAAATCTTTTTTTAAAAAATATATTAGATCATGGCAAAACAGCATTTTAATCAAGATATATATTGAAATTCAAACTAAAGTAGAAGATTGTCCCAAACTGTTTCTTTCTGTTACTGAAAAGGGGCCTATTGCTTGTTTTCATTTCTTTGCAAGAGTGATGGAACTCTAATTTCAGTCGATATCACCAAGCATTTCTACCTCTGTCAAAGGGGTTACACCTCTGCTAGGAATATTCCTCTAGTTGTAATGGAGAAGAAAAGGAGAGGTAGGAGGAGCTAGGGGGACAAAGAGAACACTCACACAGCATTTTCGGGGACCAGATACTATATTACCCCGACGTTCCAGAGGAGGGAACGCTGGTAGAGACAGTAACTCGGCCAATCACAGACAGTTGAGCTAAATTCCCTTTGGCATTCTCCGTCCTTAGAACATGACTTCTCCTTTGAAATCATTACATCGTAATATAAACTGGTAAATCGGCCTCTTCCACTAAATTGTAAACAACTTGAGGGTGAGAATTTTATCTTAAGTTAACCTTGTTGTCACGCAGTAGCTGATTAGATGATTGATAAATGAATGAAAAAAATAAACCAAAACCCACCAGGGAAGTTAATTGAAGACTGGTCACTGTAAGGCTAGGAGTACATTTCACTAAAGATTACACCTTAGCTTCACTGTGACCTTCATTAAAGAGATCACTAGCATTTCATTCTTCTAGAAAGGATTTTTGTGAACCTTGCCGTAAAACAAGTAACTCTAATATTTAATTCTTAGATACATGGCATCAACATGGGGGGGGGGTTTGTTGTTTGTAGTTCTGAAAAAGAGCTAAGTTTTATTCCAAAAGAATTCAAAGAAGTTAAAATTGAATTTGTTTTCTAAGGAATATTGGAAAAAGCTAATTAGCTCTTAATGGGAACAAGCCACTGGAGTATTACACTCTGAAAGCAAAGGTCTGGTGCAACCTGCTGTAAAATTAAGAAGCGAAGAAAGGACAGCTGCTGGGGCAGGGGAGTTAGTGACAGTCCTTCTGACAATAAAACTGGACCAATATGCAAACAATTTACTTTTTTGCTATAAACCCACTGATACACTAGATTCCCCAAGCAGCAGTGTTTAAAAAATAACGCTGTCAAAGCAGGTTTGATTGTGCTCTTGGTCCCTTATTTGAAGGGAACAATGGGACAATGACCAAACTTTCAAAGACTTCATTCTCCATTAAGAATCCTATAATATAAGAACAAAATAAAATAATGACTGTTTTACCTGACATAGGGTAGTTTAACGTTTCAACAGTTATAACTTGGCACTCTAAAATCTTAATAGATACACACTAAGTTAAGATGTATATTTTTCTGGCAAATATGATGCTGAAGGAGCCTATAAGTGAGTTAAATTTATAAGAAATGGTCCATTATTTTCTATTACTAGAAATAATTACTATTATTTTTCTATTACTAGAAATCCATTTAAGTCTAACAGCTCAGGTTGTCTATATTTGACACATACTTACAAACCAACCATTTTGCCTGAAAACATAACTACTAAATTACTGGCAAAGATCTCATAAGTTAATGAGTTACCGTTTTAGATACTTGACAAAATTTTGAGTTAGTGACATTCTTTGCAAGGTAAGATCTGAGTCTGTTTTAGTTACAGTTTAAAAAAAAAAAACAAAAAAACACGGCCCTCCCTGGTGGTGCAGCGGGTTAAAGCACAGCACTGAGAATCTAAAGCCGCCTCCGCATGAGTTCGATTCCCGCCTGCCCCGGAGGTGACCACATGGTGTGGCAGACCTCTCCTGACCCGCCCGCTGCTCCCCTGAGCAGTGTACTTTGTAGATCTGCCTGTTCTGTTCCCCACTCTGTCTCTGGTGAAGCCTCTCGCCGCCCCTGAGCCTCTGGCCTGTACCCCAGTTCTGTATGCACAAATAAATAAATCTTAAAAAAAAAAAAAAACAGAATATTCACAAAAATTGACCATATATTAAACACAAAAAAAAGCAAGTAATAAAAATTAAAAACAGTACAAAAAATATCATCTGGTCACAATGCAAAGCTAGAACTAAATAATGCAAACAATTTTCATCTATCAGAACAGCAAAGATCCAATACTTAGGTACACTACTTTCACCAGTCTTTGGCATAACTAAGCATTCATAGACAGTGCTGGTAGAGAGTGAGCTGGCACTGCCTAGACAGGGGCAATTCAGCAACACTCCGTTCATTAGAGTTAAAAATGCTTACTCCAGTAGTCCCCAAACTTGTTTACACATATGAAACTCCAAGGGAATGTCAACAATTCCTGATAACCTGTGTCAAATCCTAGGGATAAAGGCATCAACTAAATTATGATTCACCTGGGGTATGACCTGAGCTTTACATCTTTAAAAGGTCCCTAGGTGACAATGAAGTATACACAAGTTTAGGAAACAGTGGTCTACGTTCCCTTTGCTAAAACAATTCCCATCTCATTATTTATACTCTGCATTTACATTCACACGTGATAAATAGTCTGTCACCAATTGTAATTCTGTTTTATAATGCCAAAAGATTAGAAAAAGTGTCCATCTAAAGGATACATGTTAAGTCAACATGGAAAGTTCATTAAATGCAATGCTATGAATCTTTTACAGATGGTTTATGACTTATATCACAGTAAGGCTGTTATATACATAAAAAAGAGGTGTAGAATGCTATAAACAAAATGCTACATCTATGTCAAAAATAATACACACTGTTAGGAATGGCTACTTGTTTGGTGAAATTTTGCTTTTCATTGCATACTTTTGCAAAAAGTAATTCTTACATGTGATGTAATAAAAATAAAATAAAAATGATGACTGTGGGAAGCAACATCTTTATATTTAACATTAATGGAAACAGTAATGGAAACATTCGCATCTGGATAGTGGTGCTAGTGGCACAATTGTGTTTCTCAAAACTCAGATAACTATATACCTAAAAAAAGTGAATTGTAAACTATATCTCATTGAACCTGACTAGAAAAAAATGTTTTAAGTTTACATGACAACCAGACCTGTTATACTAGCTATTAGGGATGTAAACAGGCACAACCAATTTGGAAAACTACTTGGCAGTATCTGTTTGATCAGGGCAAGCATGAGCCCTGTGTGCCAGTATTTCCACTCCAGGATTGTGTCCATACGTGGATTCACCAAGGAGCATATCATGGCCGCACTGTTCCTGAGGCAAAAAAAGTAGGAATAATGCAGGCACTATTAAAAGTAAAATGGAATCATAGACGGTATTGTATCTGTGCCAAGGAAAGCCAGGCAGGAGGTAATTCAGTTTGAAAGGTGGCATTGCCATGACCAACCAAATAAAGGCAAAGAATCTGAGCCAAAAAATAAACAAACAAATAATAAAGGCCCTTAACATACAAAGAGATGTTCAGCCTCTCCTATGAATTAAATATGAAAGAATATTAGTGGTTAATGTAAGGAAAGTGGAAATTAAAATTATACTGAAGTAACATTACATAGGCAAAATTTCAAAGCTTTGCAACAAATTCTAATGGGATGACTGTAGAAAAACAGGCACCATTAAACATGTACCACTGTAAAAATGCCCTTATTGGACAATGGCCACAACTACAAAAAAGTTTCAAATGTACATATCCTTTGACATAAATATTAGGGATTTATCCTAGATGTACATGCAAATATACAAAATTACCTCTATTTAAGATTATTATCTGCAATATACCAGATTAGGAAAAACTCAAGTCTGTCTTTAGACACTAACAAGATAAAATATTATACATCGAAACAGCTGAAGATTTTCTAACTATAAATCACAATGCAGACACTCGATATATGATATATAAACAAATACTGGTGGTATGCACTAATGTCAAGGGTGAATAAAAATTATACCTGGCAAGCTATTTGTGTGAAAGGGAGAAAATTAATATTCACATTGTCTTCATTTGAAAACAAAATCAATATAAGTAGTTAACCATAAGAGAGTAAAGGGAAGATGAAGGAAATAACAGTGTGGAAAAAGGATAAAACAAAACTTCTCAGTATTTACTTTTCAAATATTTTTTAATATTTCAATGTTCCCACATACACAAAGAAATTTACTACTCATTCCAAAATGCTACCCTTAAAATTCTTTTTTGAAAATCCAACTAGTAAAATAAAAACAAACTCTAAAGTAAAACTACTTACTCCTTTTCCTTCCCCCATCTCTCCTTTCAAGGTGTGTGATACTTTGCAAGTTGCACACTAGTTGCTAGGACATGCGGGTCCAGAACCTCCTTTCAAGTGGGTCTGGGGGAAGAATGAGTGTGTGCTAACCGACAGGTCTTTAATGCTTTGCTCTTGACCCCTGGAGCCTCAGTCAAAACTGACATGGGGCGAAAAGGCCCAGAGATAAGACAGAATAATGAATCCAGAAAAAGATCCTACATACAGAAAAGGTGTGTTTAAGTGGGGGTGAAGGATGGCAAATAACTTCAGAAATTATTTGAGCATTATTGTACAGCAGTATTCAAAATTTATCTTGCTGTTTCAAGCAGTTACACAGTATTGCATATGATTAGAAATTTAATATTTTTCTCATTTTAAAAATTAGTTGCCCAGATACAAATATATTTTTCTCTAGAACACATACTAGAAGTAGTACTGATGGCTACTAGGGTTATCTACCCTCTACAACTTAATTAAAGATAGTTAATGAATGTGGAGGCTTAATGCTATCAGTAGATAAGCAAATGCAAAATCAAATCAAATCCCAGTTTCACCTATTATTATGGCAAAGGTACTACAAGTATATAGGTAAAAATGGACATGGAAAATCTCCAATTAACATTGAAATAAAAGCACAAATTTCAGAAATGTACATATACAATGATCATGTGTATAATTTTTTTAATTAACCCGCATGAAAGGGAGTTTTCAGTACATACAGACTGATAAAAAGTTCAGGAAGGACACACAGCAAAACAACAACTATTTCCCCTGGGGGGTAGTATCATCCATAAAGCCAAAGCTCTCCGCTATTTAATGCAAGTATGTCCATGAAAGAAAATGACAGGAAGTAATAGTCCACAAGTAACTTTACCAATGTAAACACTACTCAGTAAAACAATAAACAGACTTTTTTTAAGTATATGTGTTCATTTGCTCTGTTTAAGGAATTTTAAGGCATCATCAACTCCACAGTATGCAAATTCCAATAAGGGATTAAAAATATAAGAAGACCCAAAACAGCCTAAGTAACAGATACTACAGTACATAAAACATGAAAAATTGTCATTTTGGTAACTCAAATATGACTGTTTAAAAATCCAATCAGCTTTAACATTTCAAAATAATCATTTCATTTTATGGATAAGAAATAGAAAGAAGAGGTTTAAAAATCACTGTACCTGGTAAAATTTGGGTTGTGTTCAGTCATGGCCACTAGCAACTTCAGAGCATATGCTGGTACTGGGTCAGGTTCTGTGAGGATGTGCTCATATCTGAAATGATAAAGTGATTAAGTGGTTTTCCTCACTTCAACTCTCCCTTTGAAAAACAGAAACAATATACCATAAGAAACAAACATCTGGAAGGGAGGGAAAAGATAGTGAAATAAACATATGAGCTGTTAAGAACTGCTCAGGTAACTTCACTCCATGAAGCTTCAATGTTTCACCTGCCAGTGGAAGACAATCATGACCCTCTTCACAAGTGCTACTGTTGGAAAGAGTGAGTCAGATGATCCACATTAAAGGATCAGTACTGACCTGTGAGTGTAGAAGGAGACTTATCAACCCCAGGCATTAGTGTTGGGAGGTCCCAGACCACTTCTACATCCAATGATGTTCCAGCAGCCTTACAAGACTCTCATATAGTTGTACTTGGGGTGAGATTCAGGATAGTAACACAGTAAGGACATGCAGCACAATCGTAAGGGACAAGGATACAGCAGAGCCTGGAAGATTCCATTCATAGGCTTCCTTACACTCTGCTCTCCCTCTCCTAAAAGTGGCCATACATACCACACACTCTTCCTCAGCCACAAAAAAATGCAGCCTATCGGAGGTGCTTCTGCCTGAGGAAGCCATTAGACACTCAAATGACCAACGTTTTTATTGGAGGCTGATCACATAGGTGACCTCTGTATAATATGTATCAAAGCCCCAGTTTCCCTGATAGGAAGCAGATGTTTGGCAAAATCCATACCATTAGCACAAATGAGCTAGCTACCCTTCTCTGTTCAGTGTTGACTAGCTCTCTTAGAGCCAGTTCTGAGATGCCAGCAAGGGCTAACCTTGCAAGTAGCCTCAGAGTAGATCTGCTGTGTGAACTCTTTCCAGCAAAGCCTTCTTTGCATCAACTGTTTAAAATCTAAAATGAAAATTACCAGCACAGAGAATAAAATTCTCAAAAGGTTTTCATTACAAATTTCTACAACCAAGTTCAGGCTGGGTTCCCTGATATTTGCTAGGTAGGGGCTGTTTATAAATGGCGTCTTTTCTTTTTAGGTTTGGCAACTTGAGATACCATACAATACCATGTGCCTGCTCAAACAGTGTGAGCTGAAGGAATAAAAGAACAAGGAAACCAACTGGTCAACTTCATGACTTAACTTCATGACTTTAGCTTTCAAGCCACCAACAGCTAAAGAGGGAGAAAAGTATCTTCAGAAATCCAAAACGCATATTTTAAAATGCATGGTGTGAAGCAAAGGCACTCCACCTAGAGAACAGATCCCAGGTTCTTTCTCAGAGCCTGCTCACTCTCATTTTGGAAATTATTATAGAATGAGCTTAACACCATTAGAAGGTGCCCCCGAAAGAAAGGAGAGAAACTATTACAGAAAGGCAACCTAAAAAAGTAGGACTTGAAAGGCCAATGGAAAGAAGCAAGTAGGGAACTCCAAGCAGGCAGTGTGTAACATGAGAAGCTACTCAGACCTGGGTGGGGGTCCCAAGGCCCCTGCCACATAATGTTCAACACAGGAACACTGAGTCAAGAGAATTTAAACTGAGTGGAGTGCTCTATTTAAGGAGCTAGGAAAGTGGCTGGTTTCCAGTGGTTTTCTGATAAAATAGCTTTAAATTACAGCAATTAAAATTTTTGCCCCTTTATGACAAAGGCAAAATAATCATCACTCATAATAAAATCATAAGTAAAACAGTAATAAATCACAGAGAACAGTATGACAACTGAGGATAAGTAACTGCAAAATTGAAATAATCAAATTTAAGAAAACAACACATTTTATATGAATAAAATAAAAATAAAAATCGAGGAAACATCTTTCGAGGTGATAAAAATGTATTTGTAAAAGTAAACCCAATTCAGGCCCTCCCTGGTGGCGCAGCGGGTTGAAGCACAGCACTGAGAATCTAAAGCCGCTTCCTCATGAGTTTGATTCCCGCCTGCCCCGGAGGTGACCACATGGCGTGGCAGACCTCTACTGACCCGCCCGCTGCTCCCCTCAGCAGTGTACTTTGTCCATCTGCCTGTTCTGCTCCCCACTCTGTCTCTGGTGAAGCCTCTCGCCGCCCCTGAGCCTCTGGCCTGTACCCCAGTTCTGTATGCACAAGTGAATAAATCTTTAAAAAAAAAAAAAAGTAAACCCAATTCAAAATTTTGTTTAAAGGAACAACTCAGCATAAAACAGTGAAATAATTAGTTCCTCTAATAGTTGTATAAAATGAAAAGCTCTTATTCAGAATTCAGGGTACCCTAAGGTTCACTGATTTGCTGTAATGATGACTCACAGCACTCAAGTAGTTGTCGTACTCCCAATTATGGTTTATTACAGTGAAAGGAAAATTGATTAAAATCGGCAAAGATGAAAGGCACATGGGCAGAACTCAAGACCAGTCACAGGCCTCTAGCTGTCCTCTCCCTGTGGCCTGTATGGATAGAACACAGTTCTCCAGAGACAATGTATGAAGTACTACCATCCAGGGATGCTTACCTTACTAGAGGCAGTCACACAGCTATGGAGTGCCTGCGTGCCTACCTTAGGACTCAGTCTCCAACTCCTGCACAGGTCAGGCTGACACTTAACGATCTAAGATACCCAGCACAGTTTACATTGCTAGCCCAGGTTAGCCAGCTAAAGGCTCCAGGTCTATAGAGATTCTTATCGGGCTGGATATTCCAAAAGCTCAAAAGTTATCTTTCTAGATGTGGTCAAAGGCCAGTCTGCTTGTAACATGCAGGACTCACTGAACCCCCCACACTTCCTGAGTTAACCCTTTACAGCATTGATTCTTAAAGGGGAAACTGAAGCATTAAAGTCACATCTGCTTTTAACAAATATTTGGAAATTATGAGCTAGGCAATCTCAAAAGGAGAAGAGAGAAACTTCTGATGAGTCATTCACACACCTCAGATAACTAGTACTTTCCACCCCTACTCCCAGACTTAGCTGAATCATAGAGAAAAAAGCCACACACTTCATTTGTGAGCTTACTCAAAAGCTCATGTAAAAAGAGAAAACACTGGACACATTTAAAATATGCTTGAGAAAAAATCTCAGTAGGACTGCAAAGCACAAAATATTTTAAATAAACTAACTATGTTTATTAGAAAAATAGTAATGAAGCTTTACTAAAATACAATTAGCTTGAGATTGTTTGGGGCTATTGAATCTGGAAACAGGAGGGAAGGTTGAAGCTGACACCAGCATGTGAATGAGAATTTTCCCCTAGAACAGTTTTGGTTTCCTTTCCTTGAAAAAGAGAACAATAGACTTTATAAAGGAGATGGTAGGAATACAAGCATTGAATATATTGAATAGATTTTGGTTTAACCAATGTTAGGTCAAATTGTAGCAATCAGCCAAAGCGATGCTGTGATTTTTTTTTTAATGTATTTAACTTTTTTTTAAAGATTTATTTATTTATGCATACAGAACCTGGGTACAGGCCAGAGGTGCAGAGATGGTGAGAGGATTCACTAGAGACAGAGTGAGGAGCAGGACAGGCAGACTGACAGAGTACACTGCTGAGGGGAGTAGCAGGCGAGACAGGAAAGGTCTGCTGCACCATGTGGGTCACCTCCAGGACTGGGATTGAACTCGTACTGAAAGCAGCTGTGGCTAGTTTGCAGCGCTGCATCCTAAACCACTGCACCACCAGGGAGGGTCTAAACTTATATTATAAAGAGAGATCAAATAGCTGAGCTAATAGTAACTGGATCTGGTACGCCTCTGAAGGCAATTTGACAGCAAAAAAAAACAGGAAGGCTGACTCCTTTGAAGCCTTGGAAAATAGTGACCAGTGAGAGGCTGGAACATAGTGACAACCAGGAGCTCTAGGGGAGCAGTCCTCATAATCTGAGACTGACCATGGACTTGGGTTGCCATCAATATAACAACAAATTCTTCAGATGGTGTCCCAAGACCCCGCTCTTCAGAGCCCAAAGTAACTAGAACCCCAAGAGAACAGCCATTGGTAGCAAATTCATATCTATCCCAAAAGAAAGAAAACTTCTAAGAAAAAAAATTATATATTCAGGGATCTAAGAGATGGACTCTTCCCTATCTTCTCAAGTGTCTGGTGTAACCAGTGTCTAATTAGGTAAAAAGGCTAATCAGGCTATGTAAATAACCACAGATGAACGTGAGATGCTTTCTGAGCAATGTACCAAAGAACTGGCCAAGTGGAAAGAAAACCTGTTTGCTGGGGAGGAGGGAGGCATGGGATCATAAAGAGGACATTCCACCGGGGTTAAGCCACAAGCTCACATATCATGTCTCTATGAAATGTATTCCAACAATTTGAGGTGAAAGAGTAATATCATAATACCCAAAGAACTTTAATGAGAACTATTATGAGGAAGATACTACACTATAATAAGCACAGGATGGAATGAAGACCATACATGTAAGTAAATGGGGAAAAAAGGTTACACTTGATCCTGGATGATACAGAGTAATCCTAGAAACAGAATTAGAATGGTCAGGCTATACCTTATAAAAATATATCACCAGTAAATTCAAATTTAAGTAAAAACTTTAAATTCATTAGTCTGCCTATTTAATTATGACAATGAGAAGTAAATCAGAACAATAGAGCCTTCAGGGTCTGTCTCTAGAGTTAAGGGTTTTTAAATATCAACTAAATGACAAAGACTCCATGAACAAGAAAAAATATTTACAGAAAAATTGGTTAACAGTTAATATTTATAATTATATATTGATTTATTACAAACCAATAAACCTATCACCAGAAAAATGGACAAACTCTACCCAAGAATGTAATGACCAAGAAATAAAGGGGAAATATGGTCAACTTGATTAGTATCTAGAGGAATACAAGTGAAAACCAATACAGCAAAATAAGTTTAATCACAGGAAGCTGGTAGTATCAGCATTCATCACTTTGAAAACAATGTGCCAGAACATATCAAATGCCTTTAAAATACATATCATTTTTAACACAGCGACCCTACCCCTTCCTTTATCCTTCCTCACCTTTTTACTTATGTAATTGATTCACCATGTTTCTATGTAGTGAAATTCAACAAAAGAAAACAAATAAGCATTCTAAGATGTAGTCATAAAATGGTCTTTGTAGCAAGGCGTATTATAGTAAAATACTGGGAAAGTTCAAGAACTGGGAATTATTTAAATGATTCGGAAAGTAGGTGCAGATAGTGCACTATAAGACTGTCAATAAAATAATTTTAGTTAAGTATAAATAGTCACAGTATGATACCTGGGAGCAGTCAGGAGAGACAGGTCCCAAGGAGGAAATTTCAGAAAGTACTAGAAATGGAGAAGGAAGATATTAAAACAATACGGTAGGCCAAAAGTGAAACACTGACAATGTGTTGCATGGCTGGGTATTATTATTGCCTTCTACAATCTAAAGTTTTAGGCATTTCAGAGTGAGGGAATGATATAAAGATGGAAATATATTAGATATTAGCTCAGTGCTAGTGGACTAGAGGCTTAAAGAGAGTGGCAGAAGGAGGGGTGCCAGCTAGATCAAGTGGGGGCTGCCAACAGCAAAGGCATGGAAGTGAAATCTGCCTTAGAACGGCTGAGGACTTCTCCTTGGATGGCTATAAAAGGGGACAAGGCACCTATGCTTTTGGCATTTTTTAAATAGACTCTTCTAAATTTGACCTAGATGACTTCTTGAATCAACTCCAAACTTTTATGAAGCAGGATAAGGTATCAATCAAACAAAGAGATGATACCATTAAGACTGTCCATTATTGTGATTTTATGACTTTTGTTTTATATGATTCTTGCTGTCTTGCGTGGATGCACAGATACTTAAGTACATAAGTAGTTAAATGGATACATAAGTGGGCAGAGACTACAGGGGTGGAAAGAAGATTTTAAGAGAAAGGTTCAAAAGTAAGAGCAAGGTTCAACTTCAAAATGAGTTTTAAATCTAATTTCAGACAGTAAGCTCTAGTCTCTCCTAACTCCTGAAAAAAAAAAAATCAACAGTAAATTTTCATATGAAGACCTGAAAGACTAAAAGAAAACAATTCAATACAGCAACACTCAAGGTTTGCAAACCTTATCCAAAGAACTAAAGTGCTAGAATTATCCTGATTCAGGACAAAAGAGTATTTCTCTGTGCTCTAACTTACAAACTATCCCCAAGTAATTATATCTTTAATGGTGTATGAAATATTCACTGTACATCAATGCACTGATTTAGGTACACACAAACCACATAAGAAGATAAAGTAAATGGAAGGAAGTATAGCACTATGATACTTTCAAATATCTGCAAAAATATTTATTAATTAAATTCTATATGCAAAAAAAAATATTTAAGGAAAGGTCAAAAATGAAATAGTTCTTTCTATTTTAATTCCCATCAAAGCTGGCAAGTTCATGCCTATTTTAACATCGAATGCTTGTGGCTGAAGGAGACAAAGATGCAATATAGAAGCATCTGGAAGAACTTTGAGCCACCAACAATCAAATGAAATAGTCAAAACCATGACTCTTGTGGGTATTATCCCAAAGACAGATAAATAACTCTATGGTGTGTAACCACTAATGTAATACATTATAAATATCGGTTTCTAAAAGGAAATAAAATTTTAATTTATAAAAGAATTTGGTAGTTTTTCAGATACCTTAAGTTAGAAAAAAAAAAAAGCTTAATAATTTCTTAATAATTTATGAAGTCATTATGACCCTGATGATCATGCAAGTCACAAGAGAATTATAAAAAAGAAAAGCAGTATTCATTTTCCCCAGGAGAGAAATGCTGACTGCCATATTGTCCTAAAAACTGTGTGAGCACATTTATATCAGGATCTCTTTTCAGTACAAAACACCCAAAGCTAAAAGGAAAGAGGAACACTAAAGTGGTTCCAGTCTACCAAAGGCAAACTACATAGCCAGTGTTTCTACTGACCTGTTACCTCCTTTCTTTTTTTTTTTTTTTGGTAAAGATTTATTTATTTATTCATACAGAACTGGGGTACAGGCCAGAGATGCGGAGGGTGAGAGGATTCACCAGAGACAGAGCGGGAAGCAGAACAGGCAGATCGATGAAGTACACTGCTGAGGGGAGCAGCGGACGGGTCAGGAGAGGTCTGCCGCGCCATGTGGTCACCTCCGGGGCAGGCGGGGATTGAACTCATGTGGAAGTGGCTTTAGTTTCTCAGTGCAGTGCTTTAACCCGCTGCGCCACCAGGGAGGGCCCCTTTTTAAAGATTTATTTATTTATGCACAGAACTGGGGTACAGGCCAGAGGTGCAGGAGCGATGCGAGGGTTCACCAGAGACAGAGTGGGGAGAAGAACAGGCTGACTGATGAAGTACACTGCTGAGAGTAGCAGCATGCATGTCAAGAGAGGTCTGCCGTGCCATGTGGGTCACCTCGAGGGGCGGAGATCGAACTCATGCTGAAGTGGCTTTAGCTTCTTAGTGCTGCCCCACCAGGGGTGCCCTGTTACCTCATTTAAAGCCTTCCCTCTTCTTCCTCTCTCAACAATCCCTTTTTCATCCCCATTAAATCTAATCCCTTACATTATTTTTTCCAGACCACTCACACTCATCTCGTATTGATTTACTGTTGTCTCCCCCATTGGAATGTTAATGCCTCGAAGGTCAGGATTCCCTCATCCTTACCACCTGGCACATGGAAGTCAGTCAACAAAAATTTATTACATGAATTAAGTAAGAAGAGAGTGAGGGGGAAAGGGTCCTAAATGACATATGTACATTCATACATGTAGTACAGATGAGATTTACATTTACATGAATGTTAAGATTTACTCCTTCCTAGGAACATTTTCTGAGTGAAGAATCTAGTCCCTTTTACAGTCATATAATGAAAGAGAAATGTTCACCTTTTGTAACAACTCTAAGGGGGAAAAAATGTTCAGAAAGTCAGACAACTACTTTTAGTACTAAGATTTCATTGATTATAACACTGACATTAAACTTCTGAAAAGCACCCATTTAATTAATAAGGTCACTTTAAGCTTAGATTCATTAAACAGTTTCCTCTTACTTGCATGGACCTTCAAAATTAAATCTTGACTATGTTGACAAAAAAAAAAATGGTGATTTTTCTGAATATATGTGTTTTTCTTACTTCTCAGAAGAGAAAAAAAACACATTTCCTCATTCATTACATAGATAACTCAGTTATGTTACTGGCATTTCAACAATATTGAAGGAAGGAGGAAAAAGTCAAAGGAAGAAAGGAGAGGAGGAAGTGAGGGTACACAGCAGGTTAAGTCAGAGCCAAGAATTAAATACAAATATGCTAATCACAAGACCCAGATCATCAAAGGTCATTAACACCAACTTCAGTAAGCAGAGCGTTTTCTCAAAATGGTGGCAGAGAGGAAGTCAGAAAGACTGGAAGCATGAGGAGGACTGAACCAATGATGGAGGGGCCACGTGAGAAGTATGGGCATCTGGATGTACATCCTCCAGTTCAGAAACAGGGGCACTGATCCTACAACTCTACTGGACTCAATAATAGCATCCCCAAAAAAGCTCAGGTCCTAAGCCCAGAACCTGCAAATATGACCTTGTTTGGGGAAAAAAAAGGATTCTTGCAGATATTGTTAAGGATCTCAAGGTAAGATCCTATGCTGGACAGGGAAGACCTATAAATACAATGTCAGGGAGGGGCCCTTATAATCAAAAGATAGAGGCAAGTTTAAGACAGATGCAGGGGGTAAAGTCACATGAAGATGTAGATTGAACAGATACTGCTATAAACCAACAACTGCTGGTGCCAGGAGTCAGGAGACAGGGATGGAATCTCTCTTGGTGCTTCCCAAAGAAACCAACCCTTTTGGAAGAAAATGGGACAAAGCATAAGAACTGAATTCTGCCAACGGCCTGCCTGAACCGGAGCACATCCCTCCCAGAGGCTAAGACAAGGCCCTCATTTCAGTGCTATGAGATTCTGGACTAATAACCCAGTCTGTATCATCAGGCTTTGACATATCGCATGTGATCTGATAAAAAGATGTTGATTTTAGCCATTAGGAGTTGTGTGAATTTGTTATTTATCAATAAAAACTAATAGACTACTAAGGAATTGATATTCTTATATGATTAGCTGATATTTATAATCTCAAGTTTATTAATTTTTCAATGGTGGGCATCTTTTTCTTATTCCTGACTTTAACTGAGTAGAGTTTCAAAACTGTGACCAAAGAAGCACTAGTGTTTTTGGAAGATGTTAAAAAGTAGGCCAGGGGAAACAGGGTCCTAACGTCATCTAATGGCGAAACCCTCAGCTAGCTGGGTCAACTGTGCAACTCAAAAGTAAAGAATAATAAGCACAACAAATGTCTTAGAAAGAACAAGTGTCTATGGCAGGTTTATAAACATCACTCAGGCTCCCGGCTTAAGAAAGGTGACCTCAAAATTTAATTTATACTAATATACTTCTACTTGCAAGATTTAGTGTCTTCAGTAAAAAAAGTTTTTTTCATTTCTGAAATATGTATCTGTGCCAGAATATATTACATAAAGACAGACACTGTGCCTATCTGGTCATTACTATATTTATGTACTCAATGGAGAACATGAATTTTCCATTATTGGCATTTCTAAACAAGAGTTATATTCAAAGAACAAACTCCTTACTGAGGAGTTGTTCTGTTCCTCAAAGTTAAATAAACACATCACTTATATTTCATTTTTTACATTTCTACATAACATTTATTGAGTCCTTACTATGCATGTCAAGTGGGCACAATTAGCATTACCTATTTCCATGGTCACTCTACCTCACATGGTAACTTGATCATGAAGCACGCACTAAATACTGTTACTACTAACAGTAATGTTTATTTCACAAATGTCATTTTAAACATTAACAGAAGTTATGACAATAATGCACTAACAATTGTACTAAACGTGTTAGGAAAATAATAAGGCCCACACTGTACTGTTTCACAAGCAGTGTCCTATTTAACCCTCATGATCCCTTGTTGAATTGGGTTGTATTATACCCATTTTATAGATGCAGAAGTTGAAATTAAGGGAATAAAATGTAGTGCCAAAACCCAGACCTTCACACCAGAATCAGTCCACATGTTTTGAAAAACACACATCTCAATAAATTCAACTTGTATAATAAAAACCTGTGCTCATTTCTATTACTTTTATGCTTGAACTGGTTTGTGCTTTATATTTGTGTTTCCCCCTTTAATTCTTTATCTCTGGAAAAGATACAGAAACATTAAAGGTAACACACATTATTGATTCAAGCTCAGATGAATAAACCATTCGTCTTCTGGAGGAAATCTTTTCCCTATCATGGGGCTACAGGTAGGTCAGGTCCTTAAAAACTGCTTCTCTACTAGATGTGAGATAGCAGGTATCCAAATACCATCTTTTAAAAAAAACACTTTTTGCACAAAAACTACATGTTTAGGATTTTCTTTTTGTAAGTGTAAGATGCTACTAAAAATATTAATCTCATGAGAGAATGTTTTAATCTTATATTTGTGTGCACACACACACGTTCGTGTAACACATCAACTGAAAATATATTTGTTGGTAGTTTATCACTGATGAGGTTCCACATGACAAGGCTTTAAAATTTTTTTACCTATAGATAACTCATTTCCCGCTTTGGGGATCACTTACCATATATAGTAATTATCAGGAGACTCTTTGAAACAAACTACAGAAATTCAGGAACAGAAAAGAAAAAAAGCAGTCAAGCCATCATAGATCAAGCCACCATGAGCCAGGACAAGGCTCCCTGGCCCTCAGAAAGGGTGACACACTGGCTACATGTTCCATAAACTGTACCTTCTCCATCCATCTGGGACAGGTTGAGTGCTTCATAGCAGAATTAGATCTAGATCTAGTTTCTCTACAGTGATTTGTTTTTTTCATTTGGATAAGAACAGGCAATCTTGAGAAGTTTAATAGAGAGGTGTATTTGAGAAAACAGTCATTCTTGAAAACATGTTGAACTGACTCAGAGGGGCAGTCCAGGCCTTGGAAGCAGCCAGGATCAGGTATACACTTAAGACACAATAGAAAATCCAGTATTTTATAAAAATGTCTTCAATAGTGATACGATGTATTTTTACTTTCATTACTCTAGCTTAATAAAATTCATAGGGTTGCCTGAATTTAAGGTGTGATTTTGACCTTCACATGTTTGCAATGGGTGCTGTCAGTGATCACTCTACTGTGCATTTGCTATCTGAGCATGGGAGTAAAAGTGAAAAATTTCATTACAGGCCTGTTCTTCCACCACCACCATCACTCCCCAAAAATCCTACCTGTACCTAAACTTACTTTCCATTCAAAAGTCTGGGCAGAATCCCAGGAGCACAAAGATGGTTCAACATCAGAAAATCAATTAATATAATCCATCACATCAACGGACAGAAAAATAAAAATCACATAATCATATCAAATAGGTGCACAAAAAGCATTCGACCAAGTTCCACACCCATTTATGTTTAAGACCCTTGAAATCCTTGGAATAGAAGGAACAAAGAACTGATGAAACTCAACAAAAATAAACAACCCCATCAAAAAATGGGCAGAAGAGCTAAAAACACATTTCTCCAAAGAGGAAATGCAGACGACCAACAAGCATGTGAAAAAATGTTCAACATCACTCGTAATAAGGGAGATGCAAATTAAAACCACAATGAGATACCACCTCATCCCACTGAGAATGGCACATCTTAAAACAACTAACAACAACAAATGTTGGCGAGGATGTGGAGAAAAAGGAACTCTCCTGCGCTGCTGGTGGGAATGCAAACTAGTACAACCACTATGGAAAACTGTTTGGGGGTTCCTCAAACTGCTAAACATGGAGCTTCCCTATGACCCAGCAATCTCACTCCTAGGTATCTACCCAAAAGACACAAAAACACTGATTCAAAAAGATGCCTGCACCCCCATGTTTATTGCTGCTTTATTTACAATTGGAAAGACGCTGAAACAGCCCAAACGTCCAAAAGTAGATGACTGGATTAAAAAGATGTGGTATATATACACAATGGAATATTACTCAGCAACCAAAAAAAAACCATATGTCTTTTGCAGCAACATGGATGAAGCTGGAGAAGATCATGTTTAGTGAGATAAGCCAGAAAGAAAAGGAAAAATAGTGGATGGTTATACTCATAGCAGAAGTATAACAGACCAGGTGAGAAAATAATAATAATAATGAACAGCTATATACCAGAGACATTTTATGGGGGTGGAGTGGGGAACGGGATCAAAAACAGTGGGAGGAGGGAAATGCACTGGACTATGGTGATGGCACATGGGTCATTTGGTGATGGGAAGCCCACAAGGATTATAACTGAGATGAAAAAATGCAAAAAATAATGTAAAAATAAACATATTATTAAATACACACACACACATACACACACACACACATATATATATAAGTCTGGGGGGAAAAATTCTGGGCAGAGGAAAAATTCCTCTCCATGTGTATTCCTGAGAAGGTCTCAGGAAAAACAATTTCATGTTACAGTTGTTTTATAATATTGACCTTGAATAATAATCCTTACCTCTAGAATCATGAACATTTTTAAATCTGCATAACCTCAGAGTCATGGGCCTTGTAGGAAACAGAAAAAGTGCTAAATGGATATTTTGGAAGTTAGGGTAGCTTCTTCTGGGTCCTGTGCAGTGTAGTAGCTTCTGCCTGTTTCTAGAACTCTTTGAAAACAATTACGTAATCATATGTACATAAAGATGAGGACACAAAGATCCCAACCCCATTATAAGACCAAGTTTGCCAGAAGCATCCTGAACACCCCATGCTTCTTGGAATGCAGCACACTGCACTTACTGAGGAAGCAGGACATCTCTAATCAGGGCCAGGAGACTGTTCTCAGAATCAACATTAGCCTCCTTCTTGCCATCCCCAACCTCCTGGTTCACAAGTAAAGAAGTGGTTTCTGAGAGTAACCGCAAGCTGAAGAGTCTCCATTCCACTTGAAAGAGAAACAAAAATGCCAAGAATGTGACTACATGCAGATAGAATGAAAACAGAAATGTGTAGCTGATAGAATGCTCATTGATGTGGTCATGCTTACCATTCTGGCTTTGAACCAAGGAGACTAAGGGTGGCAGGATATAATCAATAACCTAAAAGAAAAGATGCAAAATTGGGTTCAAATCCATATGAACACAAAACTGATATCAACCACTATCTACTCACAAATGTACAAATCAAAGGAGTGAAAAAACCAACAGCTAAATTTATCTCGTATTTAAAATGCATGACATTTAATAAACCACCAAACCCATTTAACTCTGAAAAGTTCTCAGGTCAAAATGACATTATAATCACGAAAACAGTGATTTATTAAAATCTTCAGTATTTGTGAAAGGAATTTCATTATATAATGCAAAATATGGTTGGCAGGGGTGGACATTAAACCATGAAATTAATATACATAAAATAGTATCATTATGCAAGTTTAATCTAAACCATGATAAAAATATTGGGGGGGGAGAAAAGAAACAATTCTCATATTTTATCAAATACATCAAAAAGTTTTGGCATGTTAATCTTGGTTATTTTTAGCAATTGACACAAAAACTGTAAATGTAGCAGACAAACCACCTCTGATTTCCCAGTTGTTTCAGAGAGAACAATCAAGCACGGTTTGAAACCTTCTCCAAAATAACAAGCTTTTTTTTCCCCCAAATGAATACAGATGTTAAAGAAAGAACAAATCGCTTTCACAGTCTAATTTTGAAACTTACTTTTAACTTATTTATATAATTTACGTATAATTCTTATAGTTTAATTACAAACTTATGATTTAACTACTCATTTTCCATTTTAAGAAATGCTGAATGAATACCAGAAGTTCAGCTATTCTTTTCATACAGAATAAAGCACACTGGTAGGGGACTAGTTAAATACAGTATATTGATAAAATTTTAAAAAAAGAATAAAGCAACAACTTTACAGAGCAAAGTATTTCTAAAACAATCATTTATAATGAAAATGTTCAATATTCCATTTTTGCATTTTTGCATTTTTTAAAATTTTACTGATGAAAGTAAAAAATCTGAAAACTGAAAGTGAACTATTCTGAGTACTCAGCTACAATTCATATTCTACTTTTAAAAATCAATCACTTCCTTCATTGCAGTAGACCTTAAAATTCGTTGGTACATATAATACTAGCACAGTAACTAGCATGTTCACGGCAGTTGCCAGTTCCTCTGTCCTCAACACAAGGTAATGTCAGACATGCAGGCTAAAGATGCCAAGGACATAACTTTAACCTCTGTTATTAAAAGAGCCAGCCATTCCCAAATCCCCCTTTTGAGAACAAATCTTTAAATCTTTACAACATGAAATGACTATGAAAACATTTTAAAATTTCCAAGATCACAAAAGGCTGGCATGAATTTTTTTTTTAATTGACAATATGGGCCCCCCTTGGTGGTTCAACAGGTCAGGATGCAGCACTGCAAGCTAGCCACAGCCACTTAAGTGTAAGTCCGATTCCTGGCCCCAGAGGTGACCCACATGGCGCAGCAGACCTCTTCTGTCTTGCCTGCTGCTCCCCTTAGCAGTATAGTTGGTTGATCTGCCTGTCCTACTCCCCACCCTGTCTCTAGTGAATCCTCTCACTGCCCCTTTACCTCTAGCCTGTACCCCAGTTCTGTATGCATAAATAAATAAAACTTTTTTAAAAATTGACAATATACTGTCAGAAAGACTATGAAGAGAAAAAAAATCACTCTTGTTTACTGCTGGTAGGGGAGCAAAACCTTGTATAAGGGACTGTGGGTGATCTAGAAAAACTCATACACATTTACCCTTTGGCTCCACAATGACCCTCCTAGGAATATGCTCTGAAGATACATTTCTAGTAGTAGGAAACTGCATATTATCTACTGTATATAGTTGCAAAATATTAGAAACTAAATGTCTGGAGATAGGGAACTAGTTGAGTAACTTATGATATACATACACATGGAAGACCATACTGCTATGAATGAGAAGGATCATAGTAAACTGATATGGAGTGACTCCCAACATCCACTATTAAATGAAATAGCAAAATGCAAAAGAGTAAATTCAGCATGCTACCTTTTGCATAAGGAAAAAGTGGAAATAAGAAAATATATATTCTTTTCTCTCTCACACACACACACATAAAGAATGAACCAAAAACCAATGAAGATGACTACCTAAAAGACAGAAGGTATGATGAAGTAGAGATGTGGAGATGGAGTGGAGGAAATACTTATGCAGGGTAGGGAGTAACAACTGCTCTGAATACATCTTTTTCTATAGTTTTGAGTTTGGGAAATATGTTAATATGTTCCATACTCAATAAACTAAAATCATAAAGGATAGAAAGAAGAAAAATAAAACCTAAAATTGAAAGCAAACTGAAACAAATCAACTGTATTGCAAATGATTGGTATAACCACACTAAAAGGGGAGGAGGCAGATCAATCCAAGCACCCTGTGAATACAGTATGGACTATACACCCCTAGTCTTGCTTGGAGGACATCTGGAAGTGGAAACAGGGAGAAACCCCACAAACAAATCCTGACTTCATTAGGTTTGATTTTATATTGGTGTCAGATGAAAAAATTCTGTAATAATTTCAGATGTATTATTAGGATTGAACAAATGAGAAAATGTGCTGATGTTGTCAGGAATCAGAATTTTTTCAAAGGAAGAAGGGATATCCTAACACAGATTAGGGGAGGGCAAGAAAGAAACACACCAGGGCAGACTGGATGTATACATGTGTATATGTCTATGTATATGTACATGCATATTCATATTTAGAAATATGAATATGACTGTATCAGATGTATAGGAACATTCCTATACACATGGGTATATTTCCTAGCTCTAACACATTTCAAGAGAGAAGAGTACAGTTCAACGCCTGAGTTTGGCCTTTAATTCCATTTCCATAACAGGAAACCAGGACCCTTCAGAAAAATGACCAATTACAAGACCAGAGCAGGGGAATTACAAGCTAAGTTGAGACTATGCTGTGTCAGGAAATAAAGAAGCACTCTAAAACTAATGTCAGAGATCATAAAGACATAGATGCCAACATTGGCCAACTTGAGTTATCATTGAACCATTTAAATAATTATAATAATGAAGCCACCCATCAAAGTAGGTATTTCTGGTAAACAGAAATGTTGGAAAACAGAAAGTTGACCACGTAATGGGGCCTGTTGACTTGCTAACTTTGATGGCAAAAGAGACCTTGCATATATAATTAGGAATTCTGAAATGAGACTTTTATCTTGAACTGCATATAAGTGGGCACAATGTAATAACAAGGGTCCTTATAAAAGGGAGAAAAAGAGTGTCAGATTCAGAGAAAGAGATATATCAACAAAAGCAAAGGGGTATGGGGATACCTCTGTGTGTGTGTGTGAGTGAGAAAGAGAGAGAGAGAGAAATTTGAAGATGCTATGATGTTAATTTCGAAGATGAAAGAAGGGGATACAAAGCCAAGGAATGCAGGCAAACCCCTGGAGGCAGGGCAAAAAACAAGAAAACAGACTCTTGCCTTAAAAACCCCAAAAAGAACACAAATATGCTGATATTTTGATTTTGGCTCCAAAGACCCATTTTGTACTTTTGCCCTCCAAAACTGTAAGATATTTAAGATCACTCAATGTGTGGTCATTTGCTATAGCAACTATAGGAACTTAATATAAAACATGAGCCCGTATGAATGATTGACTGACTGTGCAGACTGATAGAGGTGGTTATCATATGTTAACTGCACAAAAAAGTAGGCTTATATTATCAAGTACTAAACATTTTTATGAAAATAAATTTCATATTTAAGTACACTTTAATTACTATAACATATACACAAAGGTATATAAACAAAGGTGTACTAATCCTAAGTATAATGTTCAGAATATAAATCATTCATAAAACTAGCACCTACATTAAAAAAAAAGACATTTCTAAGATATTACTACGTCCCTGGTAGACTCTTCAGTCACTACCTGCCTCAAGGGTAATTATCTGTACTGATTTATAATAGGTTAGTTTTGTCTTTTTTCAAACTAGATGCAAATGAGACATATTTTACCACTCTGACTCACTATAGACTTTCTGTTATCTGTGCTTGCTGTTAAGTACAACTAAGGATCGTTCATTTTCTTTGCTATATAGTATTCTATTTACATCCTTACCAACTCTTTGTATTAACTCAAAAAAGAAATTTAATTATTCACTATATATCAGTATCCTGATAGCTTAAAATAACTCTAAAATTTTACAAAATGATAAGCATTTCATTAAATGGTATAATGACTGATGTTTTTTGTGATATACGAATTATTTAAGCAAATTATGTACATTATTGCCAACTTTTCTAATAAAGAAGTTCCCCACTATGAATGGGAACAAATTCTCTGTAAAAACAAATCATATGGTGATTGTGATAGCTATAGGCCACACTGATATTTTCACCTCTGAGGCACTAAATGCTCTAAAATCCGAGAAAAATCCAAGTTAAACATTTGTGCTCAGTACGAATTAAATACATTTAGTATTTAATACTAAATACTAATACTAATCAATACTCTGACAAAGTATTGATTAGAGGCTTGTATATAGTTTGTGCTAACTTTTCAAAGGTATGCTCCTTGGGGTGTCAGAGCTATGATTTCGTGTATTCCAGTCATGCTCAAGAAGAGGTAATTAGAAGCTATCCCAGCACAAAAAAATATTTTTAATGAAGTCCATGAATTACAGTGACTTACTGCAATTTCAGTGAGGTTTCAAGTATGGTAACAGTCCACAGTAAGAAAATAAAACTAATACCTATTTAAATACAAGTATTTGTAAATACTGGACTTCAACAAATTATTGATGGGTTTTGTTGCTGTTGTTATTATTGTTTTTAAGGAAAAGAATCAATAAGCAACATTCAGGCAAGTGAGACTTACTTTGAAGACTCAGAAACAGTTTCTTTGGGGTTTCTTCTTTGACCATATCAAAGACAGTTTTTGATAACAATGGTCTGGTTATTTGCATTAACTCTCTCACTGAAAACCATAACAATGCCAATAAAAGATTTTTTAAAGCCTTAAAAATATTTAGGATATGAAAGACAGCTGAGGAACTCTCAGACCAACCTTTCTGAATGAAAGCATTAACAAGAGAGTTGACTAGAAAACATGAGCATGTAACTGACTGCAGCCCAGAGGCATTTACCAAAAATACAAATAAAAGATTCCAGTGAGGGCCACTGGGACCAGAGAGACATAAGTCTGAGTTTAGCTCTTCCAAGAAACTGGAGTTTTATGATTCCCCAACACTGAAGAAAGGGATTACATTTTGAGAGTAAGAGAAATTCAGCTCACCACACATTCACACTTCTTGGAACTGCTGAGAAGGCTACTCTGGAAAGTTTTGAAGTCAGGCCTACATGTGCAAGTATTTACAAATGATCTTGGTCTAAGGTAGTCCTAACTGTCAGGGCCCTGAAACAAACACAAAGCCTCTCCAGAAGAGGACATTTCCACACTACATAGTTTCAGACTATGCCCACAAACAGATAAATTTAAGAACCAAAAACAATAAGCAGTAAATTTTATTAAGGTCTCTAAGAAAATAACATGATTTTGGGCAAGAACAAGCTATAATAGACACCGCATCGTATACCATTTCTTCTGATGCTGGGATTATCAGATGTATAAAATAAGGATACCTAACAAGGATGAATAAATCATAAGCTGGAAAATATATGTAGGGGATAGGAAATTATTAACAGTAATGTGGTAGGAAAAAGGCAATACAGTATTAAAAAAAAAAAA
>NW_004567105.1:65778483-65782526 GCF_000260355.1 Condylura cristata | reverse complement strand
TCAAGACAAAAAGGAGTTAGCAATAAAAGTATCCTGACGAAGGGAAAAAAGGTGAATTTTATACAATATCTGTTTTAAATTTGCATCACCTAGTGATATGGTGTCACGACAGAAAATTAGAACTGACAGAAATAAAAAAGAATAACCAACTTCACAATGGCCCTAAAGGAGAGATTTATATCTATCTCCTTCAATAATTGACAGGAAAAACAGGCCAAAGTTGGTAAGGATAGTTAAAATATATGAGAAGTTGACTAATAAATTTGACCTAATGGATATGTCTTGAATATTATAGCTAAGAACTGCAAAATACATATGCTTCCAAACACATAAAAAATCTATCCCCCAAAAAATTTTATAATGGGCTATATAAAGCAAGTCTTAATGTACTTCACTATACTGAATTTAAGTGTTTCTCTGACTCCAGCACAGTAAAGCTAGAAATGAACTATACAGAAATAACTAAAAAGTATCCATGCTTGAACATTTAAATATATATCTGAGTGGTTACAACAAACAATCAGGCAAGAAGGAGCAAGCTAGAAATAGGATGTGGAGAGAGGGAAAAAGACTAATGAACAAAGAAAAGTCAAACAAAGTCAACAAAGAAGGAAAGGATTTTCTATGTTCATCCTGCAAGGGGGACAGCTTTTTTGAGTGGCTTCTTCACATGAGGAACATGCAGGAGGCAAACACACACAAAATAGGCCCTTTCCAAGTAAAGGAAAAGTTGCTAGAACTGACCGTGGAGCAGTAGTCTTTCAAGAAAATAGGATACTGTATTATAGCTTCAAATGCCGACAATGTGATCTTGATAAATTCTTCTGAGGCCGTTGGTCCTAAAATACAGTTAATAATTTTAAGTGTTGTTTACACATTCCAAACCACATTATCAAAGTATCTCAACAAAAGGTATAAAATTCCCTATGGTCTACTCACCTATGGCTCCATCTATGTTAGTTTCTCCAGAATCTACTGATTTAATATGACTCTATTAAAAAAAATAAAAATTAGTAAATGGAGATTATGAACGAATGTCTTGCCTAAAATTGCACCTACTGTTCTTAATGAAATAATTCATGGAAGGTAAGAAATACTATTTATATATTATGAAATACCATAAAAGCATTATGTACTCTATAACCATAGTTTTAAATATGATCATGTGAAATAGCAAATATATCTCATAAATTACAGTCATTTTTAAACATATAACTCACTATCTATGAGATTTAATGCTGGAATAAATTCTAAAGAAATAAAAGCAGAGAAAGCTCAACCTGCCAAAGTGCGGACAATCCAATCAATACAGAACCATTTCTAACGGTATACCACACCCGCTCCGCCACCTTGCAAGAGCGCAAAATGGCCATATGCACCAAGACATAGCAGCTGAGTTTAAGGCCAGCCTTCAAAGCTCACTGCTCTTCTCAGCCCCTGCAAGGTTCCTCTCCCCCCAGGCCCAGCTCCCTTATCTTCCACACACCTATGCTCCCACACTCTTTTAGAGGCCGGCATTCTCCAGGTGAGAGTCCCAGTTCACTGCCAAACTGCTCCAGACAGAGAGATGCCACATAACAAGACCCAAATGAAGTAATCACTGTCTAATTAAATTAGCCAGAGCCCCAGAGCTAGCAATATGGGTAGACAGCACACTGGAGTTCTTGCCCCAGCTCCAAAAGTCATACACATATAATATTCTGTATGATAACAAATATCAAATAAAACCAAAATGATCCTCAAATTAAATAATAATTAAGCAATTAGACTCAGTGGAAAATGGGCTTACTATATCCAATAACTTTTCTTAAAATACATAATACTGAAAAAAAAACTGCAAAAGAACGTGTATAGATTTTGTGCTATTAAAAAATCCTTAAACCTATCATCTGAATAGAGAACTAATTCCCATATCTTTGCACAAGCTTCTCTGCTTTCTGCCTGCCATCCTTCCAATGGTAAGCACTATCGCAATTTGTCATTTCTGTAGCAATTTGGGATAGCTGAACTACACATCCATGTGTCCCTAAACACCATACTGTGTGCTGGAGTATTTTATTACTGTACTAAAATGATATCAAACTGCATAAGTTCATACAAATGGAAGCATATTTTTAAAGACACAGGAAATACTGCTGATGCAATACTAAATGGAAAATAAATATATAGAGGTATATATAGATAGACTCACAGCATAGTCTCAACCACATATTTCGGTAGAAGTCATGTACATATATCTATATACAGGTAGGAGAAACAGCTTTTCTCTACACAAATGCACACATAGAAATAGAAAACACTAAGTAAACAAATGCTAACAATGTCACTGAGTGTAGTAGAGTTATGAGTGGTTTTATATTCTTCAAATTTCACTATAATGTTCTCCATTTTTTTTTTTAGTAAGCATGTGTTTTATAATTTAAATAAATAAGCACAAATTGCCCTTAAGAAAATCTTAAAATAGGACACTTGATTCCTTTTTTTTATTTTGGGGGGGTACTATAATGAAATAAAACCATAAAGACTAAACAAGAAATAAAAATAAAAACAAGCAACATAAGTGTTCCATGATAATTTAATTGAAATAATTTCACAAAATTTCAAAATGGTCACATAATTTTTGCTAACTATGATTTGATGTTAAATAAAAAACTGATTGCCTTTGGCTTAAATCTCTTAAAAGCCTATGAACTTACCAAGTAAAGATGTCACAGACCTATGAACATTCCTAGCAGTTTTTAAAGCTTAAGTAGGTAATGCACAAATATAGATGAGTAGAAATGTTCAAGGAAGAAATCACAGAAACCACAGCAAAAGTGCCCTTGGGGTGCAGGGATGCTGAGATGGAGGAGTGCTTTTACTTTTGATTTTCAGCTTTTCTGCGCTGTTGGATTTTCTAACCATGTACGTGTATTAATTTTTTAATGCCATCAAGGGTTATCTAGATGGTGCAATTATAGGCTTCTTTAAGCTGATTTTTCTTTTTATATTTCTGTGTAATTAAAAAAAAATCCCTACTGAATATTTCATTGATTGACCAATTTTAACGTCTTTTGATATATTTCTTCTTCATTCTTGGTAAAATAGAAATTAATCAGGTGAGCATGAAGACTGGCACTGGAGACTCAAGGAAAGAAGAGAATGTGTGAGTCATCATCTTGGTAAGCATGAAGGTATATAAATTAGGAAAATGAACCAGATGTTACCAGCGTACAGAGAGGGGTCACTTGATATGTGTTGAATTTAAAGTAAGCTATTTTCACTGTTTTTCTCTAGATATATTTAGATCCTCAAGGCCAGGGGTAGGATAGGAAGTGAATTACAGTGATACAGAATGAGGGTCAGCCAGAGAAGGATGTATGCCAGAGGAAGACAATGGAGGAAGAGACAGGAAAGGGAGTGATGGGTTTATGGAATGCAATGGAAGATGCTCAATAAAGGGATTTAAACTGAGAAACCAGGAAAATGAAGTCAGGCAATGAGAAGGCAGGAGAGTGAAAGGGGAGCATGGAGTCCCTCTAAGTCTTAGAGAAATCAAAATGCTGGTGAAGATCGGGACAGGGTAAGTGGGTTGAGAATCAGTGACCTGACAGTATGATAGTGAAAATAGAGTCATGGGTCTGAGCAGCTGTCACAGGGAAAGATGAGCTCCTGGGAAGAGAAGTGTCCCGGGGTTGTGAGGTTAAGGTGTTGAGAGGATCCACATAGGGACAGTCCAGTTCTCCCTGAATGATGACAGAAGCATTGTAGAAAGACTGACAGTGAGCCCAAAGTTAAAAGATGTTAAGTCATGAGAGCAGTGACCTAGAAATCTGTAGATGACCACAGCCCAGGGTTAACACAGCTATCTTTTAGTGGTGCAAGCTTCAATGTGGGGATGTCCAAGGGACCAAAAAGGATGGATTCCATTCTACAGTGGGCTTACTAAATGGGAGAATGTGCTGCAAACACATTTCCACCTGGAGGAAAGGGAAAGTTGTGCCTCAGGGCAAGCCAGAGCTGCTTGTTGTTATTCAGACCTTCAAAGAGCTGAAAACAAGCTC
>NW_004567105.1:65736202-65778058 GCF_000260355.1 Condylura cristata | reverse complement strand
GATGGATGAAAATATAAATATGTGCACACTTTTGCTGCTGTATCTACTACTGAAGTCAAAACCTATCAGCAAATCATCACTTAAGTAAAAATCTGCAGAGGGCAAAAAGGTATCTTTTCCTTTAAAAATTAATCTCAATGCCCCGGACAAGTGAAATTTTATTAATAATGGCAATTACAGTTCTATTCTTGTGTAAAAATCTATCAGAAGGATTTTATCTTTTCTTGTTTGTCTACTATTGAAAGATGTGAATTGTAATGCCTTTTGTACAAAAACTATAACCACCACAGAGCCACTGCACTTTTACGAACAAACAAGTTCAGAACTGAAGAACAAATACAACCAAGTCTTCTTCCCCAGCTCACTAATCAAGAGCATTTTCAAAAGAACACAACAAATACAGCAAATATTAGGTTAATGTACATCATGAGTTCTTGAACATATTTTCTTCATGCCATTATTTCTGTTTCCCAACTACAATGAGGCCCAAAAGAACTGTGATATTCATCACAGATTTTCCACATAACATTATCCCAGATGCTTCATTGTAATAATATCCCCAGATAATTTTTTTACTGGGCAGAGAGATAGGTATGATGACACACTGTTTATGAAAACAATTTCAGCAATGTATTGATAGTACTCTGGTGCTTGCAACCTCTGAAAGGATACCATGGTTTATAAGAGCCCTGCTAAATCATTTCCAAAATACTAGCCTTCCTTTAAACTATGAAACCAGAACTTTTTTGGGTGAAAAAAGGTTTGCAAAAAAGTTAATTCCTATAATCATGCCTTCATATATCAGATGTATTCCTAATTTTTCTACCAAAAGCAATAAATTCAAGTCTATAGGTAAAACAGGCAAACCTTGTCCTGGTGCCAGTATGAAAACTAAGCCAGTGGGAACCACTGCCTCAGTACCCCCTCCAGTCTGCCCCTTCGGAAGTCGCCTGATGAGGGGAGGTCACACCATCCCCATCCAGATGCAGGCTAGCAGCTCCTGTAGAACTATTTTAGCAGAAAACCAAGAAGTTCTTAGCAGCAGCTTCCTGCTGCTCAGTCTAAGTCCTAAGGTTGGACTGTGCTTGAATACCTCAAATTAAGACATTTTTAAAATATAAAAGGATAATAGTTCTGCCCTAATACAGGAACTATTATGCTTGATGCATCATGAAAAATGCTAAAAATAATCATCTCCAGATAGACCAAAAAGACTTCAAAACACAATGCTAAGTTCATCCATATGGATGGGCTGCTTCTTTATGCTACCAAGACAGAAGACACCCTGTTTTGGAGTGTTTCGCAGAATCATCATTCTATGGATAGATCCAAAACCAAACAAACACCTTTCAAATAAGTTTAGGAAGCCTTCACGTAAGCAAAATTTAAAAGAAGTCTTTTTTGTTTTTAGTATGCTAAGCTAGACTATAAATTTCTAAAGGACTGATTGTCAGATGAACATGTGCTGTAGCACCACTGAAACTTCGGGGCGCTGAACCTCAATGGTGGTGGTAGCATCTTCTGCCAGATTATGCATCAGCCATAAGCTGTTCTTACTTTCAGTCAAAACGTGTCTCCTTTTAGTAAGAAGCTACCAGTGCCGTCAACATTGAGTATGAGAAATACGAACACACAGCTCAGGCCCAATAACAAATGCAGTAAGGGCATAATGAAAAAAATCCTGGGATTGGTCATGATTCAAACTAGAAAGGCCCCTGGAGGATCAAAAGACCTTTTCCCTTTTTACTGACTTAAAGTCCCTGTACTTTAGTGACATTAGCAAGAAAATAGCCTGCTAGATGTTTCATAATCATCATTATCTTTCCTAAATAAAATAACCTAACAAGTTATTTTCTATTCTCTAAAAATGTTCACATTAAGAAAACCCTATAGATTGCCCCCTGCCTCTAACGGGTAACAGCAGTGCGGGAGAAGGTAAGGAAGTCCTTCCACGGTGTGGCTTCTTCCCTGGTTTCTGAGTGTACTGTTACATAGAGATGAGTTCTCCTAAAATACAAACAAGTAATTCTGAAATTCCATAAAAACTTTTATATTGGAGACACTGGGTAATTCCTTAAAAGCCTAAAATATAATCAGATAATGTAGGCAGAGAAAGAGACTATGCATGAGGAAAAATATAAGTTAACAAAACAAAACAAAAACTGTATCAAAATATTTCAAGGTGGGCTACAGAAGTAAATTTACTATTTCCAGGCTTTGGTATATCAATGTAGTAGAATTACAGTCATATTGAAATGTTCTTTTTTTTTTTAATGATGCCACATTGTACTTAAAATTACTCAATTAAAGAAGATGGTAAACAGAATTTTAAAAAATCTGAAGATTCATGAAGGTCTGGCCAAAATGATGTACTTTGCAGAATTTTCAGGATGCAAGGTACTAAAATAAAAATGATTTGAAGTTGAGTTCAAAAAGATTCCCCCCGCCCCAAAGCACTGCTGAAATACATGGCTTACTAAAATTCAAGGACCTCCACTCAACATTCATACTTCAAAATGATGAACCATTTAGAAAACAAGATTCTCACTTCTTTTTATTCCAAACTCACAGTTAAATTGAAATGTTTACTTCATTTCAACCAGGTGCCTCCATGACAATTTGAAAATCTCAGCCCTGTGTTTATTATCAATATCAAGGTTTTCTTTGTACAGCTGCCCATTTTATCAACAACATATACTGTAACCACTCTAGGCATGGGAAAAAGATAATTCAGGCGGTACAACCTAAACAAAAAGACCACTTTTTATGAGCAAAAATGGCAGTGAAAGATAGTATTGTGGTTTGTTTTACACTGCTATCTCATCAAAATTAAATTAAAGGAAATGTTAAAATTGAGCTTTAGAGATAGGCCATCAGAAAGAGGCACAATGCGCATAACTGGATGATGTAAGGCATGGGAACTAGTGATAATATATTCCCAGAATTCTACTTCTCCAGCTTTATTATTTTAATTTTTTCATGATGTTCAATACCAAAATCTATGAAAGGGTCTTCTATGGCCTTATTTACCTTGCTTAAAGCAGTCTCTGAATAAAATGCATTATCAGGAGAGAATGTATTTTTCTCCAAATGTCAAATTTTATTACAGTCAACAGATAAAAATATAAAAAGGTCACTTCCCTAGAGACAAATAAATACCACAAGGATTTTTAAATTACCACATTCTGACACTGAATCCCACAAACGGTAGAGACAGCCATATTTTTATTAGGAAGGTGAAAAATTCAGTGTTACTCACAAGAATCGTTCCATAACTGAAAAGGAACTCTTCTGTTACAACTTGAGGTCGAAATACCTGTGTGATGAGAGTTTCCACAGATTAAATCCTGAAAGCCATGTATACGGAGGGGAAAAGTAAAAATATTTTGTCTGAGTTGACATTTCTCAGCTCTAGTTTTACAAAAGGGGAGTCACATTTGACCCTATTTTTTTTTTCTGGATAACAGTACCTGAGAAGTGACGAGATGAAGCACTACAGGCATCAGGGGGAGACACATCTTCAGCTGTTTCACTTGAACTGTTGATGGGTGTTTACGACCGGAAACATTAGCCAGGGCATTAAGAATGTCACCTGCAAAGCACATCCCCAAGCACATGTGGAGGTTAAAAGACCACAAACACTTAGGAACCACAACAGTCACTGCTAGAATACTAACAGGGTGGTTGCAGCAATTAACATCCAAAGAAAAGAGGTGAGCAGAAGCTGTGTCATTTATTCACAAACAATTGAAATTATAACGGCAAATTGTAGCCTCTGGGGAGATCATGGATATAACCTTGATCACGTATCCAGAAATTTAAACATAATTTATAAATGGTTCTCTTGGAGCAGTGGTTTTAGAAATGGTTTTTCTGAGTACTTTTCTTAGTACTTATCACATTTCTTAGTACTTCCCAAGTCTCGATCCTGAGCACTTTTCACTTTTTTTTTTTTTTTTTTTTTAAGTTTTATTTATTTGTGCATACAGAACTGGGGAACAGGCCAGAGGCTGAGGGGTGGTGAGAGGCTTCACCAGAGACAGAGTGGGGAGCAGAACAGGAAGATCGACGAAGCACACTGCTGAGGGGAGCAGCAGGCGGGCCAGGAGAGGTCTGCCGCACCATGTGGTCACCTCCGGGGCAGGTGGGAATTGAACTCATGCGGAAGCGGCTTTAGATTCTCAGTGCTGTGCTTTAACCCGCTGCGCCACCAGGGAGGGCCACTTTTCACTTTTACAAGCAAGAGAAAGTGATTTAAATATTGTAAGTAAACAGATTATTGATCACAGTTCTTTTAATAATAGAGTAAGATGGAAGTAAAATGAGATTGCTACCTAAAACTTTGTATTGGGTGATAAGTCAAATGACAATTAAATTTGCTTTGTGGTCTTCAGAATCTTATATCCACCACTATAAATTTCTGCATCCAAGTGTATTAACATAATGGGTTGGATCAAATTTAAAATTTTAAACATTTCGGGTTAATAGCTACATCTGCTGGAAAAGCATGGAATGGGATTTTAACTAAAAGGACATATTTCTTTGATCGTATTTATTCCTGTAAATAACAATGGGATAAGGGATTTTCTTTAAGCTGGAATAAACAGTCATTGCAAATTATTATTAGGCATTTTTACTTCAACGTTTTCAAACCTAAGAAAATTTCGAACTCTTAACTTCAATATAAAAATTCTTTAACTCTGGGCCCTCCCTGGTGGCACAGCAGGTTAAAGCACAGTAGTACAAGCCAGCCACAGTCGCTTCAGTGCAAGTTCTATACCAGGCCCTTGGAGGAGGTGATCCACATGGCACCGCAGACCTCACCTGACCAGCTCACTGCTCCCTCAGCAGTGTGCCTTGTCAATCTGCCTGTCCTGCTCCCCACTCTGTCTCTGGTGAATCCTCTCACCACCCCTGCACCTCTGGCCTGTACCCCAGTTCTGGATGAATAAACACTTTGTTTTTTTTAAGATTTATTTATTTGTACAGAGCTGGGGTACAGGCCAGAGATACAGGGGCGGTGAGAGGCTTCACCAGAGACAGAGTGGGGAGCAGAACAGGCAGATCAACGAAGGTCACTGCTGAGGGGAGCAGCAGGCGGGTCAGGAGAGGTCTGCCTCACCATGTGGATCTCCTCTGGGGCAGGTGGGGCAGGCGGGGATAGAACTCATGCGGAAGTCGCTTAAGCAAAGTTCTTTATGCTGTCTTTAACCCGCTGCGCCACCAGGGAGGGCCCAAACACATTTTTTTTAATTCTTTAATATCAAATAGTAATGCCTGTGCATCTAAATTCTTTTAAGAGTAAATAAATTTTTAGCTCTAACCTGACGACAAAATATTTTTCTTCAGAATTATGCAGACAGAAATTTTGAGAAGTTACCTAAAATAATACCGAGTTCAATTTGCAGTAAGCAAAATGCTTTCCTTTTGTTTACATTCCCAAGATGCCAGTTTTGCCACAGATAGCCTTTCACTGTAACCTTTAGCCTGCTCATTGCAGGCTACTTCATGACTTTGATGTAAAATAACATAAAAACAGAGGAGCAGGGCCCTCCCTGGTGGCGCAGCGGGTTAGAGCACAGCACAAAGCAGCTTAAGCCACTTCCGCATGAGTTCGATCCACGCCTGTCCCGGAGGAGATCCACATGGCATGGCAGACCTCTCCTGACCTGCCCGCTGCTCCCCTCAGCAGTGTACTTCGTCGATCTGCCTGTTCTGTACCCCATTCTGTCTCTGGTGAATCCTCTCACCACATCGCTGGCCTGTACCCCACCTCTGTATGAATAAATAAATCTTTAAAAAAATAAAAAGTAAAAAGTTATTAAAAACAGAGGAGCAAATTTACATCTTGAGACTGCGCATTCAAGGAAAAGTGCAACGTACTCGCCGGCATTAAGAGACAAGCAAAAATAAAAAGAGGCAATGCCCCAAAGCCAAGTCTCAGAAAGGCTTGCCGGAAGGGGCCTGCGGATGAGATTCCAATTTACCCAGGATCCGTGGCAGCTCCTGCACGATGTGACGGATGAGGAGGTCCAGGCATCTGGACAAGTACTCATTGCCACTCTGCTGCTCCTTGCCTGGAGTGGTCTTTCTGCTGTCTCTCTCGATGTACATCACCAGTCTACATCCAGGAAAGTGCAAAAGATTACCTCTCATGATAAAACAGCTGATAGCATCTGTCCCAAAATATAGCTAAGGCCAGTGTTTCCAGGGGCACAATCCCAATCATGTTGACATTTAGATTCACAGCAGCTTGTCAGGCACCATCCATTTTTGCCTTAGAAAAATCTAAACATTTATGCAGAGAGAATATAAAGCAACTTTGAATATCTCTGCCACTGTGTTAGAAAACAAAGTCCTGATTGCCTTTGGTCCAGAAGAGAAACCACATCCTTCAGAGGATGAGTGACAGGCAAACGCAGGTGTCCAAACACAAGGGGATTCTAGGTGTTTCAAAGGTTTTAAGTAGAACCTCAAATCTTTTGCACGTCTGTTGGTCTTCAGTATTAGTTTGGAACCTCAGGGAAGTCACAGGAATTCCTATTGTTTCAAAACCTTGCGTACATGAATCCAAAGAAAAAATTTCAACCCCAGGTGATACAGAGAGCAACCAACTATCTGAACATCTAGATTTTACATGTCCTTTTGTCGATCAGTTTTATGCCAGCCACCTTTTGATAGATTTGGTTTTTTCTTGGAATCACTGGCATTCACTAAACATCAATCTCTGAACCACCTGCTTCCAAACCAGAATTAGGAAACAAATTGGACCACCACTCAGGGTGTGGTTGAAAAAGTTTTAGGCCCACATTTATCCCCTTGGTTCAACCAGAGCATCTTCCCAAGTTTCCCCTCCCCTGCCCTCAATTCTCTAAAGGAAAATGAATGAACTCATTGATTCACGCTGCACAAACCCCTCCATAGCAATCACTTTGCATATACTCTCTTGCCATCATCCATCTGCTATAATCATTCATCCCACCTAGGTTTACTTCTCAGAGAGAACTTCCCATCAACTCCCTGAGTAAAGTGGAGAGAGGGGAGTTTGTACATAACACACAGATATGTGTATACTGAAATCTTAATACTTGTAGTATATGTGTGGTTTTTTTAGTCAATTTATTCATGCTTTTGCTTTTCTGCTATTAAGAAAAAAAACGGGGGTGAAACCAAATCAAAGTTTAAGTCACATAGAAGCCAGCTAGCATCTACTGTTCTTAGTCCCCGACTATAGCTCCACACCCTAAAAACACATTATAGCAAGAGTCAAAATGAAGAGACCATAGTTATGTGTCAGCAGAAATGTACCGATACTACTTAAATTAACTAAGAGCACAAAATTTCTTGATATAATGATTAAATGATAAAAATGAGCACTTACCATTTCATGGTAAGTAAAATCCAAAAACTTCAGCCCTGTAAAATGTTAACAAATGGTTGGAACAGGCTGGTGAGCCAGCCAACCTGCAGCTCCCATGGACCTGAAGCACAACATACCATCACTGTGGCGTGAAGCTCCCAAAAGAATAGCAGGACTCCCAAGAACTTCTGTGTTAGCTGGCTCCTGTTCTACAACCCAATCAAAGGAGTAGAACCAGAAAATACCAAAGGCATGGAAATTCATCTTCTTTTCTGCTTCTCAAGGTGAACTATCCAACATCTCCCTGTCTAGTCTCACCAGTTACAGAACAAGTTACAGATGAGCCAGTAAAAGCTGATCATGTGACAATGGTGTGAGGAATAAAGTCAGGAGGATGGGATAGGAATGAGGACAAAGTTTTACAAGGGACAGGGAAAGGGACATCGTGACTATATGTAAAGAGACATTTGCGTCAGCAAAACATGTGATGTTATCACAGGCCCTGAGTTATCCTAAGATCACCGTGGAGATGGTCACTTAATCAGATCAACAGCACCGAGGCATCCCCAGGCCTGCCTCATGATATGGGCTAGGTAGTCAAAGAATGCTCTGTTATGATTTGTAGATAGCAAATACATTCCAGTTGCCCATGAGTGGTCAGTTAGCAGCCAGCTCACAGTAACCCACACCTTCTAGCTATATGAACTCTGGATGAATGTGACAATCTACCACTATTCATACATCTTCAGAGAAGGCTATTGAAATAAAACATGGGGCAGACTCACGTCATTATAAATACATGACATCAATATTGATTGTTTCAGCAATCCAACTATATTTCATTGGTCAACATATCCCCAGTCTAATTTCAATTTTTCTTCTCCTCAAAGCCCCAACTTTCTTCTCTTCAAGAAATTCTTCGTGAGTAGCATTGTCTCCCTGTGTCCTACTGCACAGAGAAAGTCTATATAGTTCAAATACACACCTACTGCACACCCCATCTCAGCCCCCTGCTCCCACCACAACATGCAACCTGTCTCCACTCTAGCCGCACTCTGGATCTCATGCCTACCACTTTCTCAGAAGCTTAAAATTGACAATTACATATTTTATCTTTGATATATTCACTCTCTCCCATTTAACAAAATACTTTCTATGCTCTTGTAGCAACAAACTGTCCTTCCCTTCTCAAATATTTAAGAGAAAAACTATTACATTACTGTATCCACTGCCCCCTCACTTGTTCCTCAGTCCACCAAAATTTGGCTTTCAAACCAGTGACTGACTCTAGGGTCACTGACAACCTCCAAGACACCAAATATAATGGGATTCTATCTGGCCTTCACCCACCTTAACAAACCAACATTCTATACTCCCTTTACTTTGTATATCATGCTTTTCCCATTTCTCTAGTTGTTCCTTCTACTTTTGTTGGTTTATGCTCCTAAATGTTAAACTTTATCCAGATTCATTCTAGGTTGACCCAGGATGCCTCATCCGCATCAATGATATGATTTACTACCTATGTACCAATGCCTTCCATTACATACCTGCAGCCCAAAATTTGGTCTATATGTACAACTTCTGACTTGATCTGATTAGCTATTTTTTGTCTCAAACACATTTCAAACTGTATAGCCAATGTAAATATTACCATCACCCCACCAAAACTGGTTGCATTTCAGATTATGATATCCCACTGTACATAGCATCATTCTCTCACTTCCCATTCCAAGTCAAACATTAAGTATTGCTCAAACCCCTAGATACTTCCATTCCCATGCATCTATGCTTCCTCCAAGTCTACAACCACCTCCTAGCTTTTCTATCTGCTTCTGCACTGTCTTTCTAACTTTTCTGCTTCCTACATCTAAACTTACCTTGTCAATCATGTTGCCTCTTTGTTTATAACCCTTCAGTGGCAACCTATTCTTCTTAGCAAAGGAGTTTTTTAAACTCCCCATCATACCCATAAGCCCTACAAGGACTTGCCCCCAACTTCCTATCCTGTTTCACCTTGCTTTCTCTCCCCTCCAGTCAAATAATCTTATCTGACCCTCAGACTTAATACCTCCCCAACAGCAAAATAGTGCCTCTCTCACTCAACTATTTTCTCCTAAGTTAGTTCTTCTCTCCCCTCCATGCCAGTCACTTCGTGTACATCATAATCACTATGATTTCTACTGACTTCCTTAAATTAAATCCCTCTATGATATTGTCTCATAACACAGAATGCATTAATGCTCTCACCCAACTGTAATTTTATAATACATTTTTGATTATCTGATGTTTCATCCCAGTAAACCTAAAATACCTAAGGGCAAGGACTTTATCTGATTTGTTCACCACAATATCTTTCTACTTCTGGACAGTTCCTGACATTAAAGAAGTGTTCAATAAACATTTTCTGAATAGGTACACATCACTGATGATGTTGCCATAGGCTTTACCTAGCTCACTACGGCACCTCCTTGGTTCTTGCTTCTTCTAAGACCTTTCCTAATTCTACTGTCTGGTATGTGTTTATTTGCCATTTATATTGCTAGATAACATAAATGTAAAGAAAACTGCTAAGAAAAAAAGACAACCATGTCAGAAGAAAATATTCATAATGCATATTACAAAAGACTAATATTACATGAACGCACACACCATAGATGACTCCCACATAGAGATTAAAAAAAGCCAACAAAGCAAGAGAAAATTAAAAAGGGAATGAGAAAGAGCAGTATACAGAGAGAAAGTACAAATGGCTTCCAGATACAGATTAGAAAAAGCCAACAAAGCAAAAGAAAATTAAAAAGGGAATGAGAAAGAGCAATATACAGAGAGAAAGTACAAATGGCTAAGGCAAAACAGATGCTCTACTTTGCCCATAATAAGAGAAATATATACTCTACCATAGCATTTTTTTCCCTTAGATGGCCAAAATTCAGATAGTTGGGCAGCAAAGAATTCCATCAAGACTCTGAGGATACCCATACCATACTCTACTACTAATGATAACATACCTTGGTACAAATCCCACAAAAAGTCTAAGTTGGCAGTATCTTCAAAATTAAAAACCTAGTAATTTCATCTTTAGGGAGAAGTTATCCTATAGATACATACTTATGCTACATATCCACATTTTGCTGTTTGTAAGTGTAGCTCTGGACAGAAACAGTATTGGGTTTTCATTCTAACCAATGAGGCTGAGTATCTGTTCATCTCCTCATGAATCTTACAGTTAACTCTTACATGTGATGTGAAAAAATAAAGGTTTTGTTAGCATAAATGTATGCGTTAGAGAGAAATTAAAGTTTCTAGTTTACATCAGCATTTTCTTTTATGATTTCTTTCATCATTTTTATATGACAAAAGCTTTCTTTGCCCCTATTTAGACATGTAAACTCCCAGCTGTTTATAGTTTCTTTTGGTACATAATTCTTTAATCCATCTGGAATTGACTTTTGCATGGTGTAAGCTGAGAAAATAATTTTTCCCACACAGTCAATTATACAGAGTAAATATTCCTTTTCAAAAAACTTTCTTTTAATATCAAAATAGATTCTTTTAAATTTCACTAATTATCATACTGATAGCAATGTACGGGCAAGGGGATATAACCTCTAGGAAAATCTCATCCTTCAGGAGATGCTGACATTTCAGGCTCACAGCAAACCTATACAATGAACTTACAAGGGTTCTCATTCTAGAAACATGTAACACTACGTTATTACCTGTCATGTCAATATAAGTATGAAGTCATTTGGAGAAACAGGAAGATATTTAGGACCTATTGTATCATTTTTATCTGTTTCTGACAGCTTCATTTCACTCCCTGTCATGTTAGACAGAACGGGGAGCTGCCTTCATGGAAAATGTGTTACAATGCAGTCCCCAAAGGCTGGCGGTGAGATAGCAAACAAGGAAGAGTACCTAGTGCAGCTAAGGTTCTCACATGCTCCTATTGTAAGGTTTGGGTTGTGGTTAGCTCAGAACTCCAGCTGCTCCTGGGGTTGCAAGGGACAGGTAAAGAGAGACGAGTATGTGTGCAGGTAAACTCATCACAGATGGTGTCACTTAAATGTGGCATATAGAGACACCAAACAAAGGGCCAAAGGCAAACTTTAAGACCAACTTGAAATCTGGCCATATAACTAAGGTACCAGAGTGGGAGGAGGGAGAGCACAGCGTTGGGAGAGAGAACAGTGGACTGTGGCAGAGGAGGAAGGGGGTTCAGTGGTGGTTACCTGACGATGATTACACCTGTGAGGGGAAATCCTATATTGCCAAAGAACTAACAGGATATAAAAAGATAGTACTTGAAATTTTTTAAAAAGAGTAGGGGGTAAGCCTTCCCTGGTGGTGCAGCGGGTTAAAGTGAAGCACTAAGAAGCTAAAGCCACTTCCGTTTGAGTTCGAGCCCCACCCTGGAGGTGAACCACGTGGTGGCGCGGCAGACCTCTCCTGACCCACCTGCTGCTCCCCTCAGCAGTGTACTTCATCAATCGGCCTGTTCTGCTCCCTACTCTGTCTCTGGTGAAGCTTCTCACCGCCCCTTCACCTCTGTATGCATAAATAAGTAAATCTTTAAAAAAAAAAAAGAGTAGGGGGTAGTTTTCTGTGACTGATGGGAGTGGGAGGTCAAAGCTATTTCAGAAATGCAGAGGGGGACAAGGTGTAAGAAGTACTCTAACTAATCTCTGGGAGGAAAGCAAACATCTTACCGGTCAACCTCTACTAGAGAAGGACAGCCTTGGGAGCTGGGACAAGACTCAGCAAAATCCTGTGGGGTTAAGGGGACTCGATCCTAGAGCCCCAAGACATGGATTCTGCCAACCGTCAGTGAGCTTGGTGGTGGACCCCTCAGCTGAGGACTCCTTCACTTCAAGCTGGTAAAAATGACCAGTCAGCTGCATGTTGCCCAGGTCCCCTGATCCACGGCAGCCGTGGGATTAACACATGTGTCTTGTCTTAAGGCACTGAGTTTGTGGTAATTTTTTTTATAGCAGGTATTAAAAAATACAAGGATGTGCACCCCCATGTCTATTGCTGCTTTATTTACAACTGGAAAAAACATGGAACCGGCCCAAATGCCCAAACGTAAGATGACTGGATTAAAAAGATGTGATACATATACACAACGGAATATTACTTTTGCAGCAACATGGATGGAACTGGAAAAGATCATGCTTAGTGAGATGAACCAGAAAGAAAAAGAAAAATACCGGATGGTTTCGCTCATAGCAGGAGTATAATGGACCAGGCAAGAAAATAATAAGAATAATGAACAGCCATATACCAGAGATATTTTATGGGGGTGGAGTGGGGAATGGGATCAAAAACAGTTGGGGGAAGTGAAATGCACTGGACTATGGTGATGGCACATGGGTGACTTGGTGATGGGAAACCCATGGGTATTACAACTGAGATAAAAAAAAATGTACAAAATGATTTAAAAATAAACTATTATATTATAAATTAAAAAAAAAATGCAAGGATGCCCACAATTCACCAGCCAGTCTCCTGCAAATGGGTATTTGGGTTACAAGATATTTAACCATAACAAATAATACCTTAAAGCATCTGTCATTTCACTGACTTGTTAAGAAGTGTTAAGTGATATTTAGACTTGTATCCCAGCAGTGAGATGGCTAGGCCAAAGAGTAAAAGTGTATTTAATTTTTTTAGATATTGTCAAATTCCTCTTCATAGTATCTTGATCCCCACCACAACATAAGAGTGCCATTTTCTCCACTCTGACCAAGAATATGTTTTCAGACACTGTTCATATAATGAGAAGTGGTTATCTCAGTGTAGTTTGTCTTGTGATGAGAAATAATAGTGTGTATTTCTATAAGGAAAATTTAGCATTTGCTCTGAATATTACAGGCCATTCCTCTTTTTGTTCACTCTTTCAAGACTCTGGTCCTTGTTACCACAAGTTACTTTTATCTGCTGATGAGTTTGAGTTTCTTCATTCCATGTAAAGGCTTCCTCTTGAATATCTGATGATTCTTGGCTGTCCATTTACATCACATGTGATGCACTAAATCAAGTATTGTTGGAAAGTTTGTATGCATGTGTAGGGCTTAGCGTTTTTTCACTGCAGGAATATTATGCAAGATTTTCCTAGCTGCAGTAGAACACTCAAATGTCAGCCCTCATGGGGTTTTTACTGGGGATCATTTTCCCCAGGATGAGTCTCCAAATCTCCAGCTCTGGTCTAAGGCCTGCAAGCCAGACTGTCAACAATCAGCAAGTCAAAAGCAAAGCGGCAGGGAGGAAGGGAAGGCCCTCATCCTTGAGAGAAAGCTGAGTCTCCCACAACCCTCTTATTTTTCACAAGGCACCTCATCTCCCTCTTCTGTGTCTGGAGACACTACAGTTACAGCCTTACCAGTTTGTAGTGCCCAGAATACATGTCCAGTCTCCTGCTGCAGTGGAAGAGGAGTCATCTCAGGTGATCCAGATTGGGGAGGAGGCCTGGAAATTGAATCTCCATGCAGCGTTCCCTCCAATCTTCCTTTCGAGTCTCACTACTCTCTCTCAACACTGCCTTCACATGGACCTGGCACTCCCACTTCTTAAGCTTTCCAGATATGCAGGGATCAGATTGCAAGGCCTTTTCAGTGAGGGGGGTCTCAGAAATCTCCCATGTGCTAAGTTAGCAGGCATTCACCTACCAGCTTTCCAGATTCCAGAACAAAGATAGATGACACCCCTCGTCTGCTTGCGCCATCTTTCCCCCTGCTCTGTGGGTTTGTGACTTTTCACTTCCTTTACGCATAGTTTCACAGCCCCTTGCTCATATACTCAGTACTTTCATAGAGCATCTGAAGGGAGCACGAGCTAGCAGAGGATGACAGCCGTCATTGCTTCAGCTAGAAATCGTCCTTCTATTCCTCGGCTCCTTCTGTTCCTCCTGGCACTTCGCATGGTGAGTGCTCCTAGACCCCCACACCATCCTGCCTGTGGTTTTCCCATGAATTCTCCATGTCCATGCGACGGCCTCTGTGTGCTTCCATCTGTTCTTTCATGCTGCCTTTCAAAGCACTGATGCTGTCCCCAGCAGAGGTAGTTCTCTTTCGGCTCTTCTCCTGAATTTCAAACCACAGCCTCTACGTAAAGTTTCCATGACTAGATTTTTAAAATTCTGTGTATTCCATTAGTTCTGCCTCAGTAAGAGCTGCCTGCTTTTCTCATTCTTCCTCCTCCAAGCGCTGCGTCTCTCAATGGACCACAACAATTGCTGACTCGCGAATTCTTCCCCGTCTCAGCACCTGATAAGGACGTGTTGCAATGAAGAGGAAGGTGGTGAAAGGGAGCTGCTTTCTTCAAGTGCAAAAAAATGAGGTCATTTCCCTGCCAAGAAAATGGGTCATCTCCCTGTTGTCTTACAGATTCAAACGGACTGATCCCCATTTCTGTCCTGCAACACAAGTCCTGACAACAGGAATGCTGGCCCTGCACGAAGACTGGGACCCGCCCTTAGCGCTTCCACAAGGTGAAAACTCACCTTCTAGGGCACCATCACCACCACCACCACCCACCCTGTTGTGTTGCTCCCAAGAGCAGAGTGGAAGTCAGTGTTAGGATCTACACATTTCATGCCCAATCTCACCACCACTACTAGAGTTTCTAAATATTCATTCAGATACACAGAAATCACAGCGATTTCAGGAAAAACTAAATGTTCGAATGGTCTGAATGGTTTAGATATTTCCAGTTCTGAAGTTGAGGGTAAAAAAGCCCTCCCTGACGGCACAGTGGGTTGAAGCGCAGCACTACAAAGCTAGCTGCAGCTGCTTCAGCACCAGTTCAACCCCTGATTGGGGGGAGTAGGGGGTGCCCGCATATGATGCAGTTGTCCTGCCAGCCCTGGTGAATCCTCCACCCACCACACCTCTGGACTGTTCCCCAGTTCTGTATGCATAAATAAATCCATCTTTAAAAAAGAGAGAGAGAAAAGTGTTTTCAATGGGATGGCTCCTGGGAATAGTAACCCTTGAACTATTTGGAAATCTGGGTGATTGAGGATGACAGCCAAGCACACCTGTGGGGAGGAGCTTTATAGACACAACGAACAGCAATGAGAAAAGACTGGGTGTGAGTACAGCAGGTTGAATGTGCTCAAAAAGCAACAAGAAAAATTATATGGCTAGAGTGGAGTGAGCACAAGTACCCATCAGAGAAGACAAGGGCGAGGAGGAGGACAGGGATGAGACGGAGGAGGGCAACGGCGGCCATGCTAAAGAGCACGAGTATTATTTCAGCATGACAGGATATTATTAAGAGTCTGAGCAGGGAAGAAACGAGGCTGACCCACACTGCGTAAGGTATACTCTGGTTGCTACATGGATGCCAGACTTTGAGTCCAAGCAATGATACAAGAACAGTTACTGAGAAATTAAATTAGCCATTCTGGTGAGAGGTGGAGAGAAGCAATGAAGTCGGTGGTGGGTCTGAAACAGATGAGAGCAGAAGAAAACAACTTCTGCCTCAGGCCCTAGAAGACTAACAGGGGAAGGATTTACCTCCCATATAAAACACCCAAAAAAATGGGCAAACAATATGAAACATCAGCATTTAATTACACTATACATAAAACAATGTGGAATGACAGTCCCTGAGCTTCACCTAGCCTTCACCGAGGCATGACTGGCTGGCAGTGGAGTGACGTGCTAATCTCAAGGACGGCTCTCACAGAAGTCTACAGATGCCTTCCAAGTCATGAAGAGGCTTGGTCAAAATCCCTTCCTCGTGGACTGATGCTAGTATATTACAGTATACCTACCTATTTGTATAAAAAAGACATTTTCAAAGATATGTAAAATTGTATCAGAGATTAGCACTAACATGACTATTCGCATCAGTTGAATGAATGGGGACACTAACTCTGACCCCAAACTAAACAAAAGGTTATTTCTATCCCCAAAAAGATCTCTATTTGTCTCATTAGTAGATCTGTACTAGGGGAAAAAAATTATTCAATTCTATCAGTAACAATATCAGTAATATATTTTATCATGTCAAGTGTACCTACATGGGATCCATAATTTGACTCTTGACTCACAAATTCAAAGATACTTGCTCTATTTACACAAAAAGTTTGTCAATCCACAATATATGTCAATCTCAACAAATCTATGCCCTCCCCTGTGTTCTACAATAAGTAAATCAAATAATAGACATTAAGCCCTATTCTCAAGGTTCCTCTGGGTTTCAATAGAATGCATTAATGACCAGGAGGCATCTGAATGTCTCTTGTAGGCTTCTGTGAGAGCGAGCCTTGAGACTAGCACGTCACTCCACTGCCAACCAGTCACGCCTAAGCAAAGGCTAGGTGAAGGTCAGGGAAGCTTCTCCTTCTAAAGGAAGGAGGTAAAATGCAGAGAATAAAAGGCTTGCCCAACCCAGGACCAGTTCATAAATGACTGAGCCTGCCTCTTCCTGTACTTCACTAGTCTGTACCTTCAGGGCTTTCAGTTACTCACTCTAGAAACCTTCAATAATGAAAAATCTGACCAAAGCACCAGTTCAGGAATTCCTTCAAAAGATGCAAGCCAGAGTCCATTCTAAAACCCTGTTTTGCATTTTACCCTCAGATCTAAAATTTCGAGCTATTCCCACCACCCTGCTTTTGGTTCTCTAAGTCCTCAGTGTTTCCCAATGAAGTTCTAAGTAAAATGTAAAACTTGGGCTCTCCTTGGTGGTACAATGGGTTAAAGCGCCGGATTATGAAGCTCTCAGAAGCACTGCAGCACGAGTTCGATCCCCCACCAGGGAGCTGACCCAACTGGCGAAGCAGACCTCTCCTGACCCGCCCGCTGCTCCCCTCAGCAGTGTGCTTCGTCGTTAGTCAGCCTGTTCTGCTCCCCACTCTGTCTCTGCTATATCCTCTCACCCACCACACCTCTGGCCTGTACCCCAGTTCTGTAAGCATAAATAAATAAATCTTAAAAAATAAATAAATAAATGTAAAACTCAAGGAAAATGTGAAGGCCAAGAATTACTACTAACAAAACAGATACCAAACTGGAGTTTTTGGTGAAACCAGAGAAAATCATACCTTGCTTGGCAGCTAAGCAGGAGCATCTCATGATTATGAATCAAAATATATAAAAGAACCAGGAAGGCTTTTGCTCTGATGGAAGTTGAGGGACTGTCAAGTAAACGAATAATTGTAGAGATGAAATCCTGTGGAAGACATTAAACATTTTTCTGAGAAAACAATAAATAAATGGGACCTCAACTCTCTAAATGAAGAGATTATAATTGCCAAAGAGATGGCAGGAAATCAAATATCAGCTACTATTTTTACTAAATTTTTAATATGGACTATCTCATTTAAACGTGAATATAAGTCATTAGAGGTTGGTAACAACACCCCTGTTTTAAAAAGGAAGTCTACATAATCTGTATATCTTGAAAATTTGAAGTATGCCCAAACTCACAAAGTTGGGTTCAAATCAGAAAACAAAGGCCAGTCAGAAAACAAAGTCTGCCTCTCACTATCCAAATGGAAGTGTGGCGATAATTAAAACTAGAAGTCACAACTACATGTAAATTAATGAGCAAACCTGAACACACAGAGATCAAATTTCAACATATATGTGAGGTGCTTGTTTTTTGGAAACATCCAGTGAAGAAATTAGAAATAAGGAGCATCATGTATGCAAGTAGATAATATGCACACACACACACACACAATCTCTCTCTCTCACACACACACTCACATACACACAATGAGGGAAAGAGAAATTTAAAATAAATATGGTAAAAGTACAAGGAACTTAGAAAAAAGAATAATGTTTTTTGGTACTCCCTGATGGCGCAGCAGGCTAAAGCACAGCATTAAGAGGCTAAAGACACTTCTGCGTGAGTTCTATTCCCGCTTGCCCAAGAGCTGACCCACATGGCGTGCGAGACCTCTTCTGACCGCCCGCTGCTCCCCGCAGCAGTGTAATTCGTCGATCTGCCTGTTTTGCTCCCCACTCTGTCTCTGGTGAATCCTCTCACCGCCCCTGCACCTCTGGCCTATACCCCAGTTCTGTATGCACAAATAAATAAATCTTTTTTTTTTTTTAAAAAAAAGGACAATCTTTCAATCTTTTCAGTAAAGGGTGCTGGATTAATTAGATATCCACATGCAAAAAATCAGTAACAGTCTATCCCTTGTAAAACATATCTTTTTTTTATCTAAAAAGGTATTATAAAAAATTGAGTGTAAAATATTAAACTATGAAATTATCAAAACAGGAGAAAATCTTTGACTTTAGAAGAGTTCTTAAATACCAAAACCACGTTCCATACAAAAATAGGTGAATTTCATCAAACTTAAAATGTCTCCGGTGTATAAGAAGATACTGTGAGAAAACATTTGTTTCTACAATATACAAAGAACTCTCAAAAGTCAATACTAAGAAAAAAAATTTAGTGGACAAAATATTTAAGCAGGCATTTCATCTGAGAACATATGCAGATGTCAAATGAATGCATGAAAAGTTAGTTATTTTATATTTAATTTAGAAAATTGAAAACTAAGGTCAAAATGAAACTATTATAAGAATGACTAAAATGAAAAATAAGTATGTGGAGCAACTAATCTACATTTATTGCTGGTAGGAATGCAAAATGATATATACTTACACTGGAAAATAATTTGACAATTTCATAAAAATATTAACCAGCACTTACCATATATGACCTACCCATCACACTTCTAAGCATGTCCACAGAAAAACTTACACATAAAAGTCAACAGCAACATAATTCAAAATAGTCAAAAAATTGTGGCAAATTCACATAAAGGAATAATATTCGGGAATACAAAAGGAATGAACTATTGATACATACAATACAGATGAATTTCAACCACATTACAAGTGAAAGAAACCCATCTCAAAGATTACTATTATTACTATCCCATTTATATGACACTCTGGCAAAGGTAAAAACTGTTAAGTAGAGAAAACATCAGAGATGGTGGTGAGAATTGATTTGCTTAATAATGAAGTGGCACATCATCATCTTTTGATGTTGGTATTGTTTTGTATAGTCTAACATATGTTAATCCACGTAGAACTGTACTCCAGAAAAACTGAACTGCAATGCACAAACTTTAAAATTTTAAAAATGTAGCAGGCAAATTCAAACAAAAAGGGAAAAACTCTTCTCAACATTGATTGAGCACTTATAAATTAACCTAAAAAATTATATCGAAACACAATTCTAGTGCTTCCTCTTTGTTCTAATGCCTAGTAATTTCCTAGATAAAATAAAGATTGTAAATACTATACAAAAATTGCATTGATAAAGAACAAAAATACAAACCATTTTTAAAAAATTAAAAATGTATAACTTACAGAAAGAAAACTACAGACTTTTATTGAGTGATAACAGAACATTTGAAAAAAATGGAATGGCAGCATGACATGTTGGTGAAAAATGTGGAATCTGGAGTCAGGAAAATCTCAGTAAAAATGCCATATCCTTGAAAAAATAGCCTCTCTGTGAATCAGTTTCTCCTACTTTAAAATAAAGGAGATAGTTATATATTTCATAGGTGTGGTATAATGATTGAAGGCATTGGTCCACTAGTTACTGAAAAATATCATGAAGCATATACTGCAAGAATTACATTTTTCAAAATTGTACAGAAAAAAGCAATGGAATAATAAGAGGGAAACAATCACAAGTATATTTAAGATGTGAGCAAATAAAAAGATAAAGAATAGACCATGTATTTAATGATATCCTTGTTTAACTACTTACACTACGGAGCCTCCAAATGAGTCTCTAAAATTTTTCGTAAGGGGAAGAAAACAATATTATGCTACTGAATCTCTGTCAAAATAAATACATAACCCTGGGGAAAGAATTTGAACCTTTGGCAAAGAATCAATATCTTTATGTATAAATAGCTTTAGCCAATAAAAAATTTATGAATGCTCCAGTTTAAAACATTACACAGATAAGCAAACAACTGTTAAAGAATCTGAAACTGCCTATAAGCAAATTGATAAGGTACCTGCACTAGTAGTCAAAGAAATGAAAATTTAGGAAGAATACAAATCCATTTTATTGCAAAGCAGACTAGCAAAGATGGAGATGGAAGGCAGCCAGTGTTAGCATGGCCAGGAGTAAATGCATAAATTTTAAATACAGCTGGTATGAAAATAAGTATTTCAGCTGGCAAAGATGTAAGTTTTTCCCCCAAAGCCTTAAAGGTGGTTTCTTCTGACACAGCTGTTATATCCCAAGAAATGTTTCCCCAAAACTGATGAACAAATGAATTGCATGTGCAAGAGTGCTCATGATTGTATAGTTTTTAAGACAGAAACAAAAACCAGAAACTACCTTAACATCCCCAAATAAGATATTTGTTTAGTAAGTAATAATTGTAGTAAAGCAAGCAGGTGTACCTCATCCTGTTTTACCTTCTTCCATGACAAGCATTAGTGGCACCAGGGGGAGGGACCTGGTCGACAGAAGGGACACAGCACCACTTCCAAAGTCGGGCCTGAACAGACCTTGCAGCTTCTGCCAGGGTCTGCTGGGACATGGCCCTGGATATAAGCCAGAGACTCTAAAGAGGCCAAGAGCCCTTAGGAAACAGAGGGACAGGGCCAAGCTCCCAGTCGACATCGCTTTTGAGTTCCCAGACAATGGCCAGCACCACCTAACCAGTCCTATGAATGAAACATCTGGTAAATTTATTCTCCAACCCTACTCAGTCTTCTCCGACAAAAGCAACCTTGTCCAAATGACAGATTAGTGAGCAAAATAACTGATTTTAAGTCACTACATTTTGAAGTGGTTTGCTACACAGCTATGTTAGGCACATGAACTATAGCTTGAGTATATAATGAGAGGAAAATTCTCCAAACACAGAAAAGTTTTGTATGACAACAGTCACAGTTTTAAAACACAGAAATGTCTACTAATCAATGATGATGAGGTCTTCTGCTATGCAGCCATTACTAAGAACCTGCAAAACTAAAATAATATACTTATGATTTTGAAACTAGACAACCTATAATAACCAGCAAAAATAAAAGGAACTATGTAGGAGATTTGTTTGTTACATAGTAATCCCTTAATGAGTAGGTTTATTACAGACTGCAATATTGAATGCAAGCCTACAAATATCTTATCCCCTAAATAAATTCTCATTTAGTAATTTCAAAAAAACTGAATCAACAGTACAGATTCCCTACAACTAACTGTTCAAAGCTCCATATTTAATCTGAAATACCTCCTCTAGAACAGTATTAATCTTAGACTTGACAAGGGAAGATTACAGGCCACAGGCAAAAAATGAGTACAAGAATAAATAATCAAAATCACCTTCAGTAAACCAAAATGACCTCAGGTCACTTCAGCTTGCCATCTACTATGTATTCAGCTTTGATATAAATTCTTGCCATCCAACTCAACCCACTGAAATATTACAAGTGGAGGAAAAGAGCAGAATCTGTTTAGGTCTATGACCCAAACCATAGTAGCACGAATTTATATCTAACATTCAAATGGTATTGGCAATAATTTTGGGATAGAGATTTAGCTAACATGAAGATGATATGATGAACTATTCAAACTGCTGGGAATCTGTCTAAAATATACAAAGCTTTCATGACAAAGTTGATAGCTTTGTCAAAATTAAGCAAAAAACATCCCTCTAGTACAAATCATATCAACAAAGTTAAATGAATTTTTTAAAATGAGGTAGAGAAGTTGAAAATTGTCCCCAACAAATCTCACGAAGTAAAACTGATCTGCTTCAATCAACTGTCGCAGGTGAAAATCAGTGAGTATAGCCTGGCCATCAAGTGATAACAGCCTCCAGGAAAACAATGAGAAATCCCAGGGCTTGTTGCCCTGACAAAAATTTTCTATTTAATATTAATGGAAATGAAAAGTGCACTGATTGTATCTAAAAGTGGTTTTGGATGACACTTTCCTTAAAGAAGATTAGCCATGCATCTACGTAAAAAGTCTCTTATGCAACACATTTATTAAGGTAGACAGATGCAATACAAACGTATAAGCCAATGAACATGCATAAATTACCATATTTTAAATGCTATATTAGCAACCATTGAATCAGCCTGTCTACTGACTTTGTAGGAAAAAAACAATCCAGGTAGATTGAGCATTCAAATTTTTCAAAATTTTACATGTGAAATTTAATATAGTTCTTCCACAGTAGTTCCAAATGAATATCTAATACCATCACAACCACCACTCCTACAAATAATAAAACCTCACAGAGAAAACTACTGAAACTGGAGCCCTCTCTGGTGGTGCAGGGGTTAAAGTCTCAGCACTATCAAGCTACCACCAGTCACCACAACATGAGTTGGATCCCCAGCCAGGGAGCTAAACCACATGGTGCAGCAGACCTCTCCTGTCTCTTCTGTTGTCCCCTCAGCAGTGTGTTTCGGTAGATCTGTCTGTTCTGCTCCCCAGTCTGTCTCTGGTGAGTCCTCTCACTCCGCACACCTCTGACCTATACCCTAGTTCTTGTATGCATAAATAAATAAATCTTTAAAAATGAAAAATAAATATAACTACTGAAACTTCCCCTAGATTATCAAAATATTCATGGGTGAGGAAAAGGAAAACATAAATTTAATTTGAGTGCTATAATGTGATTAATTTCAAGGATATGGAAAATAGATTTTTAAAATCTAAACTTCACAACTTTTAGTATTTAAAAAAAATTGTGTTTTTTTTTAAGAAACAATGTATCACAGACATGTTGAAGTTGTCACCTTCCTCAATTTCTTAGAGGCAAGCACACTCTGACTCCAGCCGTCATGACATAATTATGTGCCCATTAAAAAAAAAAAAAAACAGCTTCACTTCTGAAGAGCAAAAGAGACAATAACCAAAACAAAGGGACACTACTGATGGGGAGGAAATTTTTGCACACAATTCAATTGATAAGGGGCTGATGACAAAGATCTAGAAAGTGACAACAAAACAAAGTTAACAATCCAGTAAAAAAAAAAAACTTGTCCAACCACTATGGAAAGCTGTGTGGAGGTCCCTCAAACTACTAAAAATGAAAAATGAAGCGTCCATATGATCCAGAATTCTACTCCTAGGCATCTACCAAAAGAAAATAAAAATATTAATTCAAAGGGATACTTGCACACCTATGTTTACTGCAGTGGTTTTTATGATAGGTAAGCTATGAAAAGAACCCAAAGCAGATGAATGGATCAAGAAAATGTGGAATATACACAATGGAGTGTTATGCAGAAATCAATAAGATAAACTCATGCCATTCGTAGCAACATGGATCAAGGAAGCAGGGACTGTGCTCAGTGAAACAAGTCAGAAGAAATATTGGATGATTTTACTATAGGAGGAATACAGGACAACCAAATAAGGGGCCAAAAAAAGAAAAATGATAGCACTAAAAAGCACAACAAAACAAAACAAAAATAAACAGACAACTATAAATCAGAGACATTCCACAGGGGAAGAAGAGGTTTCAGCAGAAGGAAAGAACACAAAGGACTATGGTGATGGCGCATGGGTAAACGGTGATGGTGACTGCACCTGAAAGGAGAAAACATACACTGTACAAAAAGACAAATGTTGTGAAATATATATAAAATTTTAAAAATTAAATTTAAAAATAGCTTCACATATTTTGAATTTCATGTATATATTATCTTCCTATCTATATCCCTTTGCAGTTTGCCTTTGTCATTCAAAATTTTATTTGTTAATACTTCCTAGTCCATTTCATTTGTTTTTACTTTTTACTATGTAATATTCCAACATATGAATATATTTCAATTAAATTGCTTAACCTCTTGTTAGTTGATACCTATGATATTGCAAAAATGCTGACACTTTTTACATGTTCCAGTGCACAGGATTACCGGATAGACATGTTTATTGCTATGCTATGTGCATCTTCAACTTGACTAGAGATTATGAAATTGTATCATGTAATTATACAATTCTCCCTATGAGTTTCCAATGGACCATATCTTTGCCAATAATTCTTACTATCAGACTTACATTTTAGCCAATCTTAAGTATATGAAACAAGAACTTATTTTAACTTTAATTTTATTTATTAGCATTGTTTGAGCATCTTTTCCCTGAGAATATTCACCATTCTGGTTTCTCTCCCTAAGACTTTACTTTTCACATCCATTTTTTACTTCGTTCCCTTCTTATTTATAGGCCATTTTTCATATGCTGGACACTTTAATCTTTAAGAAAATCTTTAATCTTTAAGAAAATTTTTCCTCCAATAATATCACAAAAATGGTACCCTAAATATCTCTTCATTTTTTTTCATATTTAATCTATAATTTAGAAAGATCTGACATATGAATATCTCATAAAAGAAGGAAGAGACTACTACAGTACTCATCAGAGGTCTTCACAAGAGTCAGCTAGCTGGAAAGACAAACACAGATCACATTTTCTACCCATTGGCTCAGGAGCCAGAGCAGGCCAGTAAGGCAGCTTCAGGTTTCCTCTCTCAGACCCTTTCAGCAGCCCAGCACACAGAAGACTCAGTGACAGGAGGAGGGGAGGAAGGGAGACACGCTGATGTAGAAGCAGCATCTCCCCCAGGAGCAACATTTCCTGTAACAATCCACAGACACAGTTTCCAGAGACACAGGAGTCACTGCACTCAGGGCAGCCCAAGGTGCCTCCCACCAAGTATTTAATATCCTCCCAGCCCAGACACTATCTGCCAGTCAGGGATCATTTTATCACAAACAGTGCTGCTGGCTAACAAAAATGACAGGTTGGTCTTATCTAGAGATATACACAGAAATATTCTCACACAGAGGAGGAAAGGGTTTTCTTAACTCTTTACCTATAAAGAAAATATAGGTATATAAGTAGAAAATAAGAGACAGGAGGGTGGGAGACAGGTAGACAGAATGAGAATAATCAGTGTAAATAACTTATCCATAAAATAAGTAATAGGAAATATTTCTACAGATAAGTCTAGAGAGATAAAGAAGTACATGTGGGTATAGGTATAAAGGGACAGAGGTAGATAAATGGAGGAACACACAATGGCTCACATATGACTTTTTAAACACAAAATTTAAAAAGGTGTTTTTATAAAACTATTTGCACTCAGTGGGTAAAGAATGGAAAAGGGTAGAGGGATAGAGATGGAATCTGGACTTTCCTGAACTGATTCTTTGACTTTGGAAACATGTAGACATTTTACATCATTATAAAACAAACCAAAATTTTAAAGAGCAATCTCCCCCCAAAAGAAAAGAACACCAAAATATGTCAAGTGCGTAGCTGAAATAAAAGGACTATTTGAAGGAAACTTGCAAAATATTTAAATGCACAGCTCTAGCTGGAAATACCTTAAATACTAAAGCAATTATGAAAAATCATATATGGATTTCAAAAACCATTGCTATTAAATAGTAAATACTACTGTTATTCTGAAGGAGCAATATGAGTACTCAAAAGTGCAGTATCTGTCAAGGAGATGCATGAAAATATTGCCATCTGCCAGACACATGAAAGTATCCTGGGGGTGGGAGGCTATGGATTATAGTGGAGGACTATGAGCTTTTTGGTGGTGAGAGAGCTACGGTGACTACACAGGCGAAGCCACTGGAGAGGCTGAGGGGATTAAAAGCAAGTGGCAAGGGGTCCAATGGTACAGGATAAAAGAAGACAGGTGCTCTGGGATGGGTGGGGTGTGATGATACACTTCTGAGGTAGGGTGATCCTATTCCCCTGAATCATGTGCAGTGATATAAATAATGTTTCTGTAAATAAATAGACCAGATTCTAGGGAAAAAATAGTTTATAACTTAAAAAAAAAAAAAGGATGTCAGATACACTTCAGTAACATCTTTGAAGATACAGCACCCAACGCAACGATAGTGAAAGAAAGGATAGGTAGATGGGACTACATCAAGTTAAAGAGCTTCTATACAGCAAAAGAGACGTGACAAAAAAACAAATAGACATCCCACTGACTGGGAAAAAATATTTCTCACACAAAAATAGCTATAAGGATTGATCACAAAGATATACAAAGAACTGATGAAGTACAACAAAAATAAATAACTCCATCAAAAAATTGGCAGAAGAGCTAAAAAGACACTTCTCCAAAGAGGAAATGCAGATGGCAAACAAGCATATGAAAAAATGTTCAACATCACTCGTAATAAGGGGAGATGCAAATTAAAACCACAATGAGATACCACCTCACCCCAGTGAGAATGGCACATCTTCAAACAACTAGCAACAACAAATGTTGGCGGGATGTGGAGAAAAAGGAACTCTCCTGCACTGCTGGTGGGAATGCAAACTAGTACAACCACTATGGAAAACTGTTTGGAGGTTCCTCAAACTGCTAAACATGGAGCTTCCCTACGACCCAGCAATCCCACTCCTAGGTATCTACCCAACAGACACAAAAACACTGATTGAAAAAGATACCTGCACCCCCATGTTTATTGTTGCTTTATTTACAATTGGAAAGACATAGAACCAGCCCAAATGCCCAAAAGTAGATGACTGGATTAAAAAGATGTGGTACATGGCCCTCCCTGGTGGCGCAGCGGGCTGAAGCACAGCACTGAGAAGCTAAAGCCACTTCCGCATGAGTTCGATTCCCGCCTGCCCTGGAGGTGACCACATGGTGCGGCAGACCTCTCCTGACCTGCCCGCTGCTCCCCTCAGCAGTGTACTTCGTAAATCTGCCTGTTCTGCTCCCCACTCTGTCTCTGGTGAAGCCTCTCACCGCCCCTGAGCCTCTGGCCTGTACCTCAGTTCTGTATGTACAAATAAATAAATCTTTAAAAAAAAAAAAAAAGATGTGGTACATATGCACAATGGAATATTACTCAGCAACCAAAAAAAAATAAACACATGCCTTTTGCAGCAACATGGATGGAGCTGGAAAAGATCATAGTGAAATAAGCCAGAAAGAAAAGGAAAAATAGCATATGGTTTCACTCATAGCAGGACTATAACAGGTCAGGCGAGAAAATAATGATAATGATGAACAACTATATACCAGAGACATTTTACAGGGGTGGAATGGGGAATGGGATCAAATATAGTGGGGGGAGGGAAACACACTGGACTATGGTGATGGTGATTTGGTGATGGGAAGCCCACAGGGATTACAACTGAGATGGTAAAAGGCACAAAATGATGTAAAAATAAACTATTCTATTTTAAAAAAGTCAGAGAATATACATATTTAAAGACAATTACAAGACAAATCAACCTGAAAGAGACATATAGACAAGATTTGATGCTGATTCAAACACATGACTAGAAAATATTTATGAGTCAGTCAAGGAAATGTGAACACTGAATATGTGGCTAAAATAAGAACTTATTATTTGATTATTTGATGTCTAACAGTCTTATGAATTGATTTTCTAAAAGTCCTTATGATATGAAATAATTACAAATAATATGATGCCTAGGATTTGCTTCAACATAATTCAGAGGAGCCCACAGGGATTACAAATGAGATGGAAAATAATTCAGAGGGAAGAGTAGTATATAAAACTGGCATACAAGTAAAACAGTAGCATAAATGAGAGCAGATCAGCCATATACTGAACTCTGATGATGACAAATATCTGAGGAGTAATATATTATTCTCTCAGTATTTTTTTAGATTTGAAACTTTTTATTAAACACATACACACAGAGAGACACCCTCTGATAACCAAGGATACAGCTCTATTACTCTCACAGTAGCCTCTGATTTTCACTCCATCTTCATTGTTAGCTTCTAGGTATTTTATGAATTTCTTACAAATTTGTCTTTGCAAGGACTACACAGTATTTCTAAGATTTTAGAGACCAAGAGTATAGGCTATCTTAGTCATACTGGTAGAAATAGACACCTTTTCATATTCTGTTCCTGCTCTATTCAGGCTTTCTAAATTCTTCTACTAGACATGCTAATGTCTCAAGACACGGCAGATTTTGTAACTGGCATGATTTCTGAGCCAAAGTAAGAAAGCAGCAACTTTTAACAGCCTAGAAATAATTTACTATGGTTCTCAGAATTTAAAAAGATAAAGATTGAAAAGAAGGAAAAGATATAATTTACCATGTGACTTCAGGCATCTTGACTCACCATACGAAAGCAAATATAAATCAAAACAGAGAGAGAAAAGCCTCTCACTTACAGACATTTAAGCATCTGAATTATGAAAGAGGTATCAATTCTCCATAATAATGATACAGGAATACAATATAAAGAACCATCTACCAATAGCTCATAAATCATGCTGGTAAAGGTTTGGGGGGTAAGAATAATGGTTTGAGACTTCTTGTTTCTCCCAACTTCTTAACTAGTAGGACATGCAGAACACATGATTTGTAATTGGGGCGTCTCCTGTTGCCAAGACGTGATTCCTCTCTTTTTACACCGAAGAATAAGGCACTGACTCTTGCTTTGGATAAAGGAATCTCCTGCCATTTAGCACATCTCTGGGCAAGCAGACCCTTTAGAGATGACAACAAAATAAGTAAGGTACCGCTCATACAAATAGCCATTGTGTAATGATCCTATAAGAACCCTGACCCCCCAAGAACCTAATGCAGATGAGAGTGTGACCTGAAAAGTCCTCCAATACATCAATATCCACTCAAGAACATCAGCATGTTCAGAAGAGAATAATATTACCAGACTATCTATGTTTCATCTATGTTAAGATGAAAATCTGGCTACAGGTACATATTTCAAATGGACAATCAGAGATACTGTTTGCTAACTCTAAATAACTATGAAGTATACTGAATGGTACTATTTAGTATCATCCTCTAAGTTTATATAGCACCCTCCTTTCTGCCTCTGTCAGAGTGTTAAAAACCCAAAATGTTTAGTAGGTAAAGCTTTTCAGTTTCACAAGATGACAAAGTTCTGAGGTCTGTTTCAGACAATGTAAACGTACTTATTACTACAACTATACACTTTAAAAATGGTTAAGATAGTAAGTTTTAAATTGTTTTTTACAATAAAAAATGTTTAAACATGAATACTAATCAGAATCAAAAACTTATCCTTTGACACATGTAATTGTTCAATCATATGTTTCTTTAAGATACATGAAGTACTACACATTATAAAACAATTACAAAATCATATTAATTAATAGATCTTATTTTACTATTTCATGAAATGTCATGTTTGAAACTAAATCAATACATGCCTGGTGCTAGGGTTAAAAAAAAAAACTGTTAAAACCCTCAGCCTCTATCACAACTTACACAGTAAAACTACTCAAGTGGTACTTTTGCCAATATGATGATATCAAATTTAATGACATGAAAAATTTAACAGGAAAAATTAGATACAGAGACTGGTGGAAAAAATAATTTGTCTGAGGTTCAAATTTAGCAGACTCTAAAGCTATTTAGAGTGAAGACAAGACATGGTTTAATATTTTGATTCTCACAGATTAGGTTTACTAGGCAAACCTGAGAATTGTTCTATTAGTTACTGAAATTTTAACTTTATAAAAACTAAAATTTAACACATTGCATTTAGTGTAGATCCAAAGCAAATGCTACATTTAAGCGAGTCCACTGTATATCTTCAACTGTGTTACCTTCACCAAGTTCTACAGAGCTCCAATTTGAAAGGTTCCTCTTGAGAAAAGGACAATTGGTCCAGTCAAATTTTATAATGCTGGACACTAATGAAGATTCATAACACTCATGAATATAGGAAAAACCGAAAGATTGAACAAATAAAATAGTAGCTTTCCCTCACTTCCTCACTACTTTCCAAACATACATTTCCATAATCACTTTTTTTTAACCCGTTAATACGTCACCAAACACTAACATTCTAGGTTAGTGCTTCTCAAACCATAAAGTTCGCACAAATTCTATGCAACTCATAAAAAGGCAGCTTCTGAATCAGGAGGTCTGGAGGCGGGCCTGAGACTCTGCATTTCCAACACTGGCCCAGGTGATGCCAATGCGCTGGTCAAAAATGATTCTTGATCAGCTAGAGAAAAGTCACTATAGAAACTTTTTCACAACTATGCAGTTTTGTGAGGTCAAGTTAATAGTTATAAAATCTACTGCAGAGAAAATAAAGGAATCTAAAAGGATTAACAGGAGACTAAGTCAAAAACGGAAGAAAGGGGGCTCAGCTCTAAAAGTTATTTGTATTGGTAAATTATTTAGGCAACAATAAGAATAAAAATGAGTGGCAGGAAACTGAGAACATAAGGGACTCTCCCTAAGGCAGGTAAAGGATACAGAAAAAGGAGGTCTAAGAAATACTAGGGAGTAGGAAGAACTCATAAATTATCTAACCCCATTACTGAAACAGGGTAAGCAGACAGAGCCTTTTGCTGGATTTCTATTTTAATCACTAACACACACTTAGAAAACCTTCAGATGAATGGCGTGAGTACAGCAGTCCAACAAAGTTCAAAAAGAGGAGAAAATAGCTTTCACAATAGAGTAACAGGTGAAATCTGACCTTTTCTTGGATTAGTCTCTGGAGATGAACCCCACAGGACAGCATCGCACTGAACAAGGTCAGCATGTACTGCTGAACTTTGCAGATGGCGGAGGCCAGGGAGTTTATCACCGAGTTCAGTCCCACCTTCTCAATGACATTCTGGAAGGCAGTAGGAGAATGGCGAGTGATTCTACACAAGGCCTGCAGGGAGAGAAGAACCACCCATCAGACCACAGTATGTGCATCAGACCGGACCAGAGATAACGCAGGCTCTGTATACTAAGGCTGGAAAGGCGCTTACCTGTTCCTTCATTACTTACTGTGGCCTAAGGTAGCTGGAAGTTCCACCACATTTAAAAATAAAACAATAGTCTAGCTGTAAGTAAAAACTAAATGTGTTTTAAAATACTAGACTCTTCACAGTAATTATTCCTACACCTATATATAGTAACTTCCCTTTAAGTAGTTAAAAAAAAGACCATTACGCATCTTCTTTCTGTAAACAATGTAGGAAATTATTTCAATGTCACTTATCATGAGGGAAATGCAAGTCAAAACCACAGTGAGTTACCACCTCACACCTCTAAGAATGACCCAAGTCAAAGACAACAAATATTGCTGAGGATGTGGAGAAAAAAAGAGGCCTTGGACAATGTTGGTGGGCAGGTAGACTGATCTAGTACCTGTGGAAAACAGTATGGCATTTCTCTGAATACTAAACACAGAGCTAGTGTTTGAATCAGCAATCCCACTCCTAGCTGTCTACCCAAAGAATACAAAATCACTAATTCAAAGGAACACATGCACTCCTATGTTCTTTGCAGCACTATTTACAATAACCAAGCTATGAAAAACTGTAAATGCCCATCAACAGAGCAGTAGATTAGATGATGTTGTGTGTGCATACACTCACACACGTGCACGCACGTGGTAGACTACTACTCAGCTATAAAAAAAATTTCACTTCTCCCCATTTCAGACAACATGAATGAAACTGAAGGGTATCATGCTAAGTGAAATAAATAAGAAAGTGAGGGACACATATCAAATGGTCAACAGACACATGAAAACCAGATGGTTTCGCTCACGTGTGGAATATAGAGAAACAAAACAAACAAAAAACTAAGCCAAATAAACCCTAGAAATACTGCAGAATGGAGGCTACTAGATGGGAGGGAGAGTGCACAAAAAGCACCCAGACCTGGATTCCTAAATACCAAGGGCTCTTGGGAAAATAATTAATTCCAGGGCTGACACCGAGAAAGTAAAAAATTAGCATAGAATTTGGTGTGATGCCAGAAAGTAAAGAAGTATAGAAATAATGATAGAAATGGGTCAATGGGACACAGAAGCCAGTCTGAAGGGATCCTGTGGCAAAATCTAGGACTATTTGAGCATTCAAACAATTGGTAATATCTATTTTATTCAGTGAATAAAATAGGCAAGTTGGGGTAATTCCCAGATGTCTTCATTTTCCTTTATGAAGATTAGGGGAAAATCATTTCCTGAGGATGCGGGAAGAAAATGGGACACGAGGGGCTTAAACAAAGAGGGTGAGCTATGAGGCTGCACACAGGGCTAAGTGCAAGCATGAGCAGACTAGAGAAACACAGCAAGATGCCACCGCACATTGAAAGTCCAAATGAGAGTGATAATTGAAAAGAGTATTTAAATAATTCTTATAAGAAGGGGTTGTATTTGTTCGACAGAGTATTAAATTGATACAGCCATGTTAACACACCTTCATACATAGTTATCCTTTATACCAAATCATTAAAAGCATGTGAGCAAAGTGGTAGAGAGCCAATCAAACTACAAAACCATAAATCCTGAACATTGAAATAAATTCATTTGAACCACATGATAAACCCATTCACACTAAAAGCTGACTGAGGGAGCAAACAAAGAAAGAGAGGGCACGCTAAAAATATACCCAACCAAATCTGGCTTCCCATCCAGTATTCCATGCGAAGGAGCTGCAAGGCCCTACTGGAATTTCCTCACCATCCTAAGGTTTTCCAGTCCCACTTTTAAAAACTCTACTTTAGGATAAAATCAAGTTATTGTTATCACCAACTATTGCTCTGAGATTTGTTTCCAACCTATCCAATTAAGTTTATTGTATTTTTGGCACATATCTTAAAACTTGGTGTTTAAATATACCCAAGTAGATCCACAAAAAGTACCCCATCTTACCGATATTGCTGTTATCCTAAGGGAATCAACAGTGGAATGTTTGAAGAGGTACCATAAAACAGGTCCAATTTCTCCTGTAATAAAGCCCTGGGCCTGCTGAGAAGAGGTTGTGCAGACATTTTCAATAATTTTTGCTGCCATATGATTCACCACACGTTCTTCCTAGGGAATGAGAACAAGCACAGAGCAAGGAGAAGCTTAAAAGTTGACTCTTTAGTCTGAGAAAATGTCATTTCTTCAAAACTATTGCAAAGAAACACCTGATACCAAGAAGGTATCATATACCCCTGCAAGTATTAGGAATTTGCATACTGAACAATTAGTGAACTTGAAGCAATAGCAATTAGCAATAAAAACTATCTAACATAAGGAGGTGTGAACATTCTTTTAGATTATTATGAAACTATTATTAAAGTCAATTGTTGACCTCTAAACCTAGCATGATTACTGACATAGTTTAATAGAAATAAACAGGCCAAAATAATCTGGAAAACACACAATCTAAGCTTAACATAAAAATTGAAAGAGAATTTTAAAATTATAATAAATTACAAGCAGAACTATCCTCAGAAATCACACAACGCTGGCAATAATTAGGGTAACAATCATTCAAAGACCACCTAAATCTGGGTGGGGCATTTAAGAAAAACTGACTCAGTGGTATAGTCAAATCACCCTGGACTACAGGCTCTTCTGGGCTACCCAAACTATGCTAAGAACCCTCAAAAAGATTCCAACTATTTCCAGGAAACTTAAAGTACCTGCAATTTAATCTGTTCTTCCAAAAAATTGCACAAAAGTGCTGAAAAGACAAAATAGCTCCAGTACCCAACAATGTAATATTACAATGTCTACCATGCAAAGAATCAAGAAAATAGGACCCATAAGAAAATCTCAATCAACAGAAATGTCACAGATAACAGAATTAGTAGGAAAATATTTTGAAATGGCTATCATAAATCTATACACTAAGGAAAAGGAGAAGCAGGATAAAGGAAATAAAAGATTCAAAAAAACCCTCAAAACTCTAATGATAAATAATACAACGTCTTAAATTAGTAATTCATTGGACAGATTAACAGGATAGACTGCAAGCTAAATGACTAGTGAATGAATGTAGAGACAAAATAATTAGCAATTAAAAAAAACTAAATATAAACACAAAAGACTGAAAGAAAAGGAAAAAGAGTATTTGTGAGATAAACAACTACATTAAATGAAAATCCCCATGGAGGGATTCCAGGAGGAAGGATGTTACTATATAAGAAATTCTTGAGACATATTTAAGAAATATTTACTGTTAAGTTTCAAATTCATAAAAACTAGTAACTCTAGATTTAGGAAACTCAATGAACCCAATCAGAAGAAACAAAGCAAAATCACACCAAGGGACATCATAATCAAAGCACTAAAATCCAATGGTAAGGAAAAAACCTTAAAGGAAGCTAAAGTTATGAAAAGGGTAGCAAAAGACTGACAGACTTCTCAGCAGAAATAATGCAAACAAGAAGACAGTGGACAATATCTTTAAAAGACATTACTTTTCAACTTAAAAATCTAAACCTGGGCCCTCCCTGGTGGCGCAGCGGCTTACAGCACAGCACCATGAAGCTAAAGCCACTTCAGCATGAGTTCGAACCCCGCCCACCCGGAGGTGATCTACATGGCATGACAAGGCAAACCTTTCCTGACCTGCCTGCTGCTCCCCTCAGCAGTGTATTTCCTCGATCTGCCTGTTCTGCTCCCCATTCTATCTCTGCTGAATCCTCTCACCTGGCCTGTACCCCAGTTCTGTATGCATAAATAAAGAAATCTAAAACAAAGAAGCTAAAACCACTTCAGCATGAGTTCAATCCCTGCCCCCGAGGTGACCCACATGGCACGGCAGACCTCTCCTGACCTGCCCACTGCTCCCCTCAACAGTGTTCTTCAGTTCTGCCTGTTCTGCTCCCCACTCTGTCTCTGGTGGGTCCTATTACCCTCCGCACCTCTGGCCTGTACCCCAGTTTTGTATGCATAAATAAATTTTTTTTAAAAATCTATACTGAACAAGAAAAAAAAATACCTTTCAAAAACAAAAATGAAGTTTGGGTGAAACAGAGAGATGAAATTTCAGCTCTAAGATGAGTAGGTTGGAGGATACAATGTAATGTATTATGATCATAGTTGATATGCCACATTCTATAATTAGAATTTGCTAAGAAAGTAGAACTTAAGATTGTTTAAATCAAGCAAGGAAATAAGAGTCTAGAGGAGAGTAATGGATGTTTCTGGTATGAGATTCTTATATAATACATATGAACTTCTATAATATTATAAAAAAAATTCTGGTGTAAGGTTATTATATACTACATATGACTCTATAACATTGTTTGAAGGTTAATTGTGATAAGTTAGTTTTCTTTCATGTATAGTAAGCCAATAAAATAGATAAAATGGAATTCTTAAAGTCAATTGACTGGGGGAAGACATTTGTATACCATACATCCAACATGGGATTAATAACCAAACTATCAATATATAAAGAACTCATAAATTCAACAAAACAATCAATCAAAACATGGACATAAGATCTGAAAGGCACTTCTCCAGAGAAAATATCAGATAGTCAATAGGTACATAAAAGTATCTTTACCATCATTTATCACAAGGAAAATGCAAATCAAAACCACAATGAGGTATCTCTTCACATCTGTGAGAATAACCTTATCAAGAAGATTGGAAAAGTGTTGGCAAAGATATGGAGAAAATGGAACTCTTGGAAACTGTTGGTGAAATGTAAAGTGATGCAACCTCTATGGAGATTCCAATAAAATTAAAAGCAGAAATGCCATATCAGCCAGCAATTCCACTCCTAGGTATTTACCTAAGATATGAAAACAGTTAATTTGCAAAGATTTATGCACCCCCAAATTTATAATGGCATTATTCACAATTGCCAAGATAGGCAAACATCCTAACTATGCACTGAAAGATGACAGGATAAAGAAATTGTAGTGTATATATACTCAAAGGGATAGTACTTGACTGTTTAAAGAAAGGAAAAGGTGAAATCTTGCCTTTTGCAACATGGATGGACCTTGAGATGATTATGCTAAGTGAAGTAAGTCAGAAAGTTAAAGCAACTAGTAGAGGTTAAATTCATGTGGATATAAATAAAATGAAGGAACTAACAAAACACAACAAAGATAACCGTCAGACTGAGAAAAATGTCGATTACCAGTGAGGAAGGCAAAGGTGGTGGAGTAAAAGGGTAGAGGGTATTAATTTGATAGTCTGAATGTCACTGGAACTTTGTGGTGGGTGCAGTATAGTATATACACATATTAAGTTATGAAGCTATACTCCGAAAACTGATACAGTATTATAGACCAATGGCAAATGATTATTTCAAAGTCAACGAATCCAAAATATAGGATATGAGAAAAAGGAAAGATAACTAGAACAAAAATTACAAGATGATGAATTTAAATCCAACCATCTCAATAATCACACTAAATATAAATGCCTAAACACACTAATTAAAAGACAGAGATCCTCACTTAGATTTTTTTTTTTTAATTTATTTATTCATACAGAACTGGGGTACAGGCCAGAGGTGCAAGGGTGGTGACAGGCTTCACCAGAGACAAAGTGGGGAGCAGAACAAGCAGATCTACAAAGTACACTGCTGAGGGGAGCAGCAGGTGGGTCAGGAGAGGTCTGCCACGCCATGTGGTCACCTCCAGGACTGGGGATCGAAATCAAACCGAAGCAGCTGCCACCAGCTTGCAGTGCTGTATCCTAACCCATTGTGCCACCAGGGAGGGCCCTCAGCTTAGATTTTTAAAAGCAAGTTCCATGTTTTGACTATCTACAAAGGGGGGGGAAAAAACTTTATATATAAATACACATATAAGTCAAAATCTCAACGTTATCTTTCTATTCTTAACATATAGTGTGGATTGTAAGGTTGCTAAGAATGAGATTTAAGAGGTAATTGAACTTCAAACTGACATACTTATCAGAAAGACTATTGGGGAGAATGCTACCATCCCAGCCTGATGGTTCCTTCCAGGTGCTTGAATAAATTAATGAAACACATTTAACCTCTCTTTCTTCCTTTATTCACTCTACCCAGGAGGAAATGGAATGCTTCACATAGCTGACCAATATGAGAAAAATAAACTCAGTATGAACTCAATAGCTCCCTCTTTTTCCTTGTGCCCAGACTCACTCACATAGGATTATTTTCTCATCTAGCCCTCTTGGATAGGTGTCCATCTGCAAAGTGCTTCTCAGATTCTCTATGTGGAGTTCAATGTAAGGAAGTATTTGTCTACAGATAAAAGCTATACCCTCCACCCTAGCCCTCAATAGAGATACATATAATATTTTTATCCCAAATGCCTAGCTCTATTTCCCATTAGGTTCTAAAACTTTTCCCCAAAGTGAGGAGAGGTACTATTTATGGGGGGCCTTCTCAAATGCCTTAACGTGTGCCTCATATCACAACTGTCAGTTAATTCCCAGAGGACTCATTCCTAGTACTAGAAAACCACAACTATGTTAGCACCTACACTGGAAAGGGGCTATGTGTCATCTCAGTGCTCTATAAACTCAGTGAGGCTGTCAGGCCAATTCAACTTGCTACTACCTAAAATGAGCTATCAAGGTCCCTCTGGGGTCCACTGTGGAACACCAGACAAGCAGTAAGATTGTTGCTACTCTCCGCTTAGTTAACTCATTGGTAGGGATAACTGTATGGAACTAATATCTGTCACTTAAATCAAAGACCTATTTCCTCATGCCATAAGGAAAAAAGTTCTAATCATCAGAAAAAAAAAGAAAATAGCTAGGCCTATTAATGAAAAGCTACTCTATGCTTTAGTATTATTGAATAGATCTAAACTACTATAGGAAGTTTTTTGTTTAAAAAGAGAAAGTTTTACTGCCAATGTAATTTTAATAAATGTTGAGTACTTTACCAAAGAGTACCAAAATTAGCATCTAAAATATTTTCACATAAGCAGGTTCAGTAAAACAATGATCTTCTTCTAAAGGTTTCAAAATACCTTAAGTTTCTTTTGCATATTTCATTGCTTTAACAGTTCACACAATCAAGAACTTATGATTTTCATTTCTTACAATTGTGGGCTACTTGGACAACTCCTCAAAAAAGTAAGTAAAAATGTTGGATATAAAATAATACCAAACTTTTTTTTTTTAAGATTTATTTATGCATACCGAACTGGGGTACAGGCCAGAAGCACAGGGGCGGTGAGAGGATTCACCAGAGACAGAGTGGGGAGCAGAACAGGCAGAACTGAGGAGGTACAACACTGCTGAGGGGAGCAGCGGGCAGGTCAGGAGAGTCGGCCACACCATGTGGGTCACCTCCGGGGCCGGGGATAGAATTCACACTGCAGCGACAGCGGCTAACTCTGCAGTGCTACAGCTTAACCCACTGACCCACTGTGCCACCAGGGAAGGCCATAACAAACTTTCTTAAAAGTCTAAATTAATGTAAAATTCAAATTTTTTAGTCAGGGACTGTGTGGGCAAAACTATAAGAAATGCCCAGATCACATAATATGAGACAAAATAGGCTTTGGGCAAAAAACATTACGAGTGATCTTCAAAGATATAACCTAACAGTAAAAATTACAATAAGCCAAGGAGAAAAGAACCTAAATTATATATATATACATATAATAACTAAGACTCAAAACACATAAAAGCAAAATATGACAAAATGCAATCTTAGCAAAGATAGCAATTCAAACACACATTTTAGGAGCTAATAAAACATACAAGTCAACATAAGATTTTTGTCTGTATCTTTATTGGAAAGATTAAAATTAAACAAAAATTATAGATACATTTTTTTAACTTATTTACTTATGCATACAGAACAGGGGTATGGGCCAGAGATGCAGTGAGAGGATTCACCAGAGTCAGAGTGGGGAGCCGAACAGGCAGATCGACAAAGCACACTGTTGCGGGGAGCAGTGGGTGAGACAGGAGAGGTCTGCTGCGCCATGTGGGTCAGCTCCTGGGCGGGATAGAACTTGCACTAAAGCGGCCACCACCAGTTTCCCACCCATTGTGCCACCAGTGCGGCACCAATTTTTATCAAAAACCTGGCATTTTAACTCACTTCTTTTTTGTGGTAATAAATATCTAAAAATTTCAAAGATGATACATCTAATAGCTAATATTCTAGTACTTTCAGTCCAATCTTTCCTCATTAAATACATGGCAATTTACCACTAAAGAACACCTCTATTTAAAAATGAAAATGAGGGGCCCTCCCTGGTGGCGCAGCGGGTTAAAGCACTGCACTAAGAAGCTTAAGGCAACTCCTCATGAGTTCGATCCCCGCCTGCCTGGGAGGAGATCCACATGGTGGGGCAGACCTCTCCTGACCCTCCCGCTGCTCCCCTCAGCAGTGTACTTCGTCGATCTGCCTGTTCTGCTCCCCACTCTATCCCTGGTGAATCCTCTCACCCTTCGCATCTCTGGCCTGTATCCCAGTTCTGTATGAATAAATAAATAAATCTTAAAAAAAAAAAAATGAAAATGAGGTTTCTTCTAAAAAGTATTTCATTCAATCAAAATCCTCTAATAAGCTATTGTTCAGATTGAATAATAAAGCCAACAATTTATTTTTTGAGCCTCACATTTTCAAATATAACATATGCCAGGTGTCGTGACGTTCAGCACCCATAATTATATACAGGCTATTATGCAAACTATGAAAAACCAGGCAGATGATTAGATACAAATGTATAAATTAAACTTCTCCAAACTTTACAAAATTCTACAGGAGCTGTTTCCAGCTTCTGTGTGCATTGTAAAATAGACTGCTATTTACTCATAAAAAATAAATACCTCCAAGAAAAGCCAACTTTCCAGGTCACCTTCTTCCACACACATATGGCCAGAAAGGTCAATGCCAAATATTCCTGAGGTGGACACAGCAATGATCTCAAGGAGGGAATTGCTCTTTGCTATTATTGTTATGCACATGAAGGTCAAAGCAATGGAAGGGGAAGTTGTCAGACAGAAAAGGGGCTCAAATCAGAAGCACATGGATAATCATCCAGCACATGTATCTTTTTTATAGGAGGACACTACCAGGTGAGTTCCCCAGGGCCTGGCAGAAATCAAAACACTCATGAGTTAGTTTGATCCAAACCCTCTTAACTCCCAGCTCAAGGTCTCTGAAATGCTATCCCCAAGTCTGAACTGTGACTCTGTATCATGGATCCCTTTTCATTTGCAAAACAATGTACCAGGTCTTCCTATTTGTGTGCATATTCTACCACAGGCCTCTCACTCAAAATACCTCACTCTCGCCAACTGAGAATGTATATCTGTATCAAGAATAAAACATCTTTCATCTCTACCGTCACTGTTAAAGTCACAGAAGCCATGTTCATAAAGCAGGCTGCCCTGTTTGAGAAACAATGTCATGATTCCTTATGTAACTATAAAAAAAGACAACCTACTGAAAACTACTTTAAGAAACTCATCCACTGCCTCAGTTAAAAACTACTACTCCTCTCACTAGGGGTACCACAAAACATGCTTCAGGACAAGTTGCCTGTGGCCAAATAACTTTGAAAATGTGGCATACAATACTCCCTGCAGTAGAAATATAACTAGCAGACCTGAAAAGCACCAAACCAAATAAACAAACTGCTAAATACATTTAGCCCAAGGTATCTCAGTGTTTTTTTACAAGAAAAACCTTAGTCATAGAACACATCAATATTTTATGACTAAACTATGCACAATGAATAAAAAAAGACCTTAAAACTAAAACTAATTTCTGAGAAGTCTACGTATAAAATTAAAATTCTATACTACAGTCTTTCCAATGCAGCGGTTAGAGAGATAAGTGGCCAAACCCAGAATCAATGGCCCATGTTCCATAAGATGCATTACTAAGTTTTGATATTGGGGGGTGGGGAAGAATCCAGCCAGTTAGGCAAAAAGAACATCTCAAAATATTTAAGAACAATAGAAATAAATACCAATATACTTAATGGCTCAAATGATAAATCTTACCTATAAAATTTATTTTAGCACATTTTTTAAATAAAGCAAAGAGGAAACACTGAAAGATAATGCAACTTTGTGATTTTAACAAAAGAGGCAGTAATATATCACCAACCTGAATAAGTTTAAACCATTTCATCAACAGCTCTGAGTTAAGGAAAAGTTTAAAACTTCAACTAGGGATAATAAATGCATTAGCTGAAGGTCATCAATAATTCAAAAGAACTTTAGTTGTCATGTTATTCCAGAATTAAAAAAAAAAATTCTCATAGAATTAGTGTTTTCACTGACTATGCCTCCCATTTTCTGCTAGTATCAATTCTCCATAAACTCATTTGTAGATGTATTTTCAGTCAGTGTCCCAGCAGTTAAAAAGTTGATTTTAAAAATAATATGCAATGGAAAGGAATAAAAATAAGAAACTCATGAAAAAGACTATATTGGTAGAGAGAAACACTCCCCAGATTATGATAAAATAAAAAGCTATCCAACAATAATGACTACTAATTCGGATAGCACTATAGGAAACAGGCCAACATTACAAACAGCGCCAGGAAGAGGCCTATGACAAGACAGAGGTGACACTGCAGCACAGTGAGGGAAAATGGACTTTTCATTAAATGATTCCGGGGTAACTGATTATCTCTATTTTTTTAAAAAAGATTTATTTATTTATTCATACAGAACTGGGGGTACAGGCCAGAGATGCGGAGGGTGAGCAGATTCACCAGAGACAGAGTGGGGAGCAGAACAGGCAGATCGACGAAGTACACTGCTGAGGGGAGCA
>NW_004567105.1:65730029-65734812 GCF_000260355.1 Condylura cristata | reverse complement strand
GCCCGCTGCTCCCCTCAGCAGTGTACTTCGTCCATCTGCCTGTTCTGCTCCCCACTCTGTCTCTGGTAAAGCTTCTCGCCGCCCCTGAGCCTCTGGCCTGTACCCCAGTTCTGTATGCACAAATAAATAAATCTTAAAAAAAAGTAGATTATAAAAAGTCTATGATTATTTTCCAGTTTTTAATAACTTTAGTAACAATATGCATGGGTATAAGGATTCATATATGTCTACAATACTAAACATGAGGGGGGCAGAGAGGAAGATAGTCCATAAAAGATACAACCTCATGGACTAAAAATAATTATCTTTTCCTAGGCGTTAATTTTAAGTTTTAAAATTTAAAGATGCAAAGTTTTCCGTTTTTAAAATTTCTTACAGACTGTTAAAGGACTTCCTAGAAGACTTCTTTCTCCTTTCAGTTTCTACATTTTGGTTTTGGCATTTATATATTTGGCATATTCCACTTAATATTTTTATCTTATCTGCCACAGTAGATGGGGGTCTGTGTGTAAACTGAATTTTTTTTTTTAAAGATTTATTTATATACAGAATTGGGGTATAGGCCAGAGATACAGAGGGTGAGAGGATTCACCAGAGACAGAGCGAGGTGCAGAACAGGCAGATCGAGGAAGTACAGCGCCATGTGGATCTCCTCCCAGGCAGGCGGGGATCGAACTCATGCGGAAGTGGCTGAAGCTTCTTAGTACTATACTTTAACCCGCTGCGCCACCAGAGAGGACCATAAATAGAATTTTTACCTTCTTCATCTGTGTCTCCCCAAGTGTGCCTATTTTGAGGCCTTTATGTGAGAAACCCAGATGTCTTTTGACGACAGCTAAACATGACCTAATTCTCACATAGTCAGAAAGTATAATTGACTGGCTTCATTCATATCCCATAATGACAACTGACTATGTATTCAACCCCACAGGCTAGGAAGTGCTCAAACTTCATTTCTGGGTCAGCAGGGGAAACCTTGGAGAGCTTTGCTACTCTTGGAATATTGTTCCATTACCATTACTACATAGGAAATGATGAACACAAAAGGAAGATGTTTGTTGTGACATAATTTTTCCATTCCTTCAGGAATGTTTTTAGCCTATGGCTGTGCCTTGGGTGAAACAATGTCAAATGGCTTAAAGCAAACAGAAAGTGCCAACCTTTAAGGTCAGTTACTAAATCCTTTACCCAACCAATCCTTTTACACAGAAGCTACACCTACCCGTTGGTGGGCTGACCAACTGGATGGCCATTAGTGATAACATTAGAAATGTTATGAATAAATCAAAAGATTACACCGCATAATAACTACTACTTAATATTAAAATCAGTAGAAGCTCCCCTTTTCTTAACCAAATGCAAAATTGCAACTTGACAAGATAATCACAGTACATCACGGGAGGAGGGGGGTGGAATCATAAGAAATCTCTCATTATACCAACTTTAAAAGTGGTGAGGTTTAAGACTATATTTTTATAAGCTACTTGTGTTGTTTCTACTTGCTACCATCTTTTAAAAAGCAAGTCGTTTAACCATGTGAATGAGAAAGCCAGTGCATTTTTATGCTTGCTCCACCATAAGTCGCAGCTCAGGGTGGCTTGTCGGGATTATTTAAATTCAGGAGCAATGCCTGGTTGACAAGCCCTATACTGCTGCAGGCTACAATCCTCACACAGTGCCTGAAGGGCTATTACAATTGCGGGCATCTACAGAGGACAACAAAGGAGCCTTACCCCTTCCCGAAGGCACCTCATTAGCACTGTGTATGCAGCCAAGGGAACAGTCCAACATTCTCTAGGGCTCCTTTTTTTCTCTCCCTAAAAATGAAGCAGAAAGAAAAGTAGTGAACAACACAAAAGATATTAACCATTTCAAGAGAGAGGCACAGCTTCAAGTACACAAGCTATCTTAAACATTAAAGAACTATTTACTGCCTGATAATTATGATCGGTAGCTTTTCACTACACATATAGGCTACTTCTTCCATTTTGCTCTCTGGCATATGTGCTCTTGACAAGGGCCCCTCATCAGTGTCTATGTGAAAAGAACTGACAGTTGGATCTAACTGATGGAAAAACTACTCTGCGGGCAACTGCAGGTGATAATACAGACATTGCTACCTAACAGGCACTGCATTATCTGCAATGATGTGAAAGCACAGAATACACAGCTTGGCATTACTCCTCAGGATGACCCGCAGGCACAGGTAGAGACAGTTATGACCTAGGAAGACAACGTGCTAAACAGAAATAAGCAATGTGCTGAGCAGGTGTGCTCATTTTAATGGCATCAGCAATGATTCTCTCACAGAGGAACCAAATTAGGGTAATAGCCGTGAGAATGCTGCTGCAGCCTATCAAATAAAATTAAATATAAATCAGAGGCCACAAAGAAAGGCAGAAAAAAAGTTAATCTCTTTAAAACAGAAGAAATTAGGTTCTGCTGAGAGAAAATAATTTCCTAAGATTGTCAAAATGTTAAAACTGGCATATTACCAGGCAAAATATATTTAAATTCCATGATGAGAACTGTGACCCATTAAAACTATCCTTAATCACAAAATTCACAGATGGTCATAATCTAGACATTAACCTCAGGAACTGCTCCCACTGGGACATCTCTAATTCAGCACCCGACTGAACTTCCAAACACAAGTTCCTTCTCTCAGATCACTTATTTGGAAGCCCACCACGGGCTTTCTTTGACATCACTGGACTCTAAGTCCCCTCCCCGCCACACCCCCCCACTCTTCCACCTACACTGCCTCCCACTTTGATCCTGGTCTATCATTTAACTGCTCCTGCCAAAAGCTTTAAGGGCTCCCACCCCCAACATATGCTCCTGTTTTCCCTGTCTGGTGAAACTCAGACCTTGGGAGGTGACAGAGGCTTGTTTCCCCCAGGCCTGCAGGCATCTGGGCTCAGAGGGGCACAGCATGAGGAACACAGAGTCCATGAGCAACTTCAAGTCAGCAATCCCGAGGACCTTCAATCACTCTCCAAGCTAGTTTCCCTCTCTGAACTCGTCCTTCCGCTTCAAATCTGTGACCCTCAACCACTTCTCCTACTTTCCTTCTTCATAGAGATCTGGGAAGTCTTGAGAAACGAAACATGACCTACGTGTCTCCACCTGGAGTCATCAACGTATGCCGAGCTATCATCACAAGATGGACTCCTCTACCCCGCCACTGGGGCTCAGCATCCCATTCCCCTCCTGCCTTCTTCAGGGTCACCAGGTGATGGACGACCCCCTATTGCTCCAGGTTTTCAATGACCTGTCCTAAATGGGTCCTTTCTGGCCCCACTACAAAGGGGTCACCATCTCTCAACAAAATGCAGCCTCTTGGCTCCAGCTTCTTTTCCCTTTCACCCCCATTCATGCTTTCCACTAATTTTGTTCCCCCAACTCCCAATAAATCCTCACCATGCTGCCTTCTGACTTCTGCTCCCTCATGCCAACTTAAATAAATAGATATAACACCTCTTGTTGAGTTACAGGGACTTTCATGTCAGTCGATCTGCTGGACTCATTTTAGTCCTTTTTCTTAGACTTTAAACTACAGTTAAACACCTTGACATTCTCTTCCCTGAAATAGCCACTTCCCCCCATCCCATTTGTATTACTATTTTGTTTATTCTCAGTAGATTCTTAGAATTTGCTTACACTATTCTCCCATCTGTTCCCTATGTTTAAGCCAGAATATAGTCGATGCATCAGCAATACTAGGCACCAGGGTTTAGGGGCACTGACTCCCAAGCAGTCAAATTGCTGCATAGAACTTTAACTTCCCACCAAAACTACTAAAAGCCTGCTGTTGAACACAAGCCTTACTGAAAAAATACACAATCGATTAACACATCTGGTACATTATATGTATAATATACTGTAATCCTGCAGTGACTGATGCTGGGGAGAAGAAAGCATCATTAAGAAGGTCACATGGGGCCCTCCCTGGTGGCACAATGGGTTAGGTAACAGCACTGCAAGCTAGCCACAGCCGCTTCAGTGCCAAGTTTGATCTCCCCGGGGGGTGATCCACACAGCATGGAAGACCCCTCCAGCCTTGCCCGCTGCTCCCCTCAGCAGTATACTTCACTGATCTGCCTGTTCTGCTCCTCACTCTGTCTCTAGTGAACTCTCTCACTACCCCTGCACCTCTGGGCTGTACCACGGCTCTGTGTGCATACATAAATAAAATCTTTAAAAAAAAAAAAAGTCACATGGAAGAGGAAATACTTTCACAGTAACGGATGTACTCATCGACATCGTAAGTTTAATATTGTCTGTTTAAAATATTACCATAAATTTATTATTGCCTGTTTACTACTAAAAAGAAATCTATGTAAAAATGGACCTGGGAATCCAAACCAGTGCTATCCAATGGTCAACTGTAGTTTGTGCTCTTAGAACAAGCACAACAACAACAAAAAATAGACAACTGCAAGCATAAAGCAATAAACTGAGCACAGCAGTTTGCTTGTCCTCTGAGAGGTTGCAAAATTTGGTAAAAATTGAGCTTTGAAATCAAAGCCTTGAGGGCCAAGATAAAAGTAAAGTACAAATAAACTCTCCAATCCCATGGCAAAGAACTGCAAAGGAGAACTACCTTCCACAAAACTTGGCACATAAGAGAATGTTCCAGTACAAAAAGAAAGGTTGGGAGGAATGAAGAGGGCTCTAAGTACTGATTAAGAAAGACTCACCAGGGTGAATGCAAACTAGTACAACCACTATGGAAAACTGTTTGGAGGTTCCTCAAACTGCTAAACATGGAGCTTCCCTA
>NW_004567105.1:65716205-65729929 GCF_000260355.1 Condylura cristata | reverse complement strand
AAAAAAAAATGTACAAAATGATGTAAAAATAAACTTTTGTAAAATAAAAAAGAAAAAGAACAAAGAAAGAAAGACTCACCAGGGCCCTCCCTAGTGGTGGAGCAGGTTAAAGCACAGTACTAAGAAGCTAAAGCCACTTCAGCATGAGTTCGATCTCCCGCCCTGGAGGTGACCCACATGGCACAGCCGCTGCTCCTCTCAGCAGTGTACTTCGTCAGTCGGCCTATTCTGCTCCCTACTCAGTCTCTGTGGAATCCTCTCACCATCCCTATACCTCTGGCCTGTGTGCCCAGGTTCTGTGTGCATAAATAAATCAATCTTTTTTAAAAAAGAAAATGACCCACCAGTGAAAAAGGAATTCTGCTACACTGTTGCTGGGAATGCAACCTGGAAAGCTATGTGGAGGTTCCTCAGACTACTAAAATGGAGCTTCCATATGATCCAGCAATTCCACTCCTATGGCTCTACCCAAAGGACACAAGAACACTAATTCAAAAGGATACCTGCACCCTTGTTGATTTCAGCACTATTTCCAATAGGTAAAGCTTGGAAACAATCCAGATGCCCAAAAATAGACTAGATCAAGAAGATGTGGAACATATATACAATGGAATACTGTTCAGTAATCAAAAAAGATAAACAAATGCCATTTGCAGCAACATGGATGGAGCTGGAAGGAATTATGCTCAGTGAAATAAATCAGAAGGAAAAAGAAAAATATCAGATGGTTTCACTTACAGGCAGAATATAGAGGAACCAAATAAGGGATCAGGAGGAAAAATAGTAACAATAAAAAAACACAACAAAAATAAATAGGTGACTGTAAATCAGAGACATCCTGTAGGGAGAGGAATCAAAACAAGGGCAGGAAGAGCACAAGCTACTGTGGCGATGGTGCAGGGTGAATTGGTGGTGGGAATTCTCTGGGGACTACATCTGAGAGGAGAAAGCAGGCCTTGTGCAAAAATGAACACATATATATGTATATATAAGTAAATAACTTTTAAAAATGCACATTAATTAATAGCTCCAATGTCCACACTTCCATGTATTATTCTTAATAGTATATAATTAAGTGGAAAAGAAGTTTCTATTTGTCATATAAAACAGGTCAAAATAGTCTACATTTCTGTTTGCACACATGTACATAAGTAACTTCAACAAGAGAAAGTAATTACAGCTATCTACTGGGGAATGAAATGGAGGGGACAAAAGTATCTTGAAAAGAGGCTTCTACCCATGCTTTTCTTTACTGCTCAGTTTTCTAGTTTAGTGAATGTGCTGCCTTTTTTAAATACTTAATTAAAATAATAAATAAACCACAAAAATTGGTATGAAAAAAAATATGGATAGAATTAAATGACCTTAGTGAAAGTTTTTTAATATATAGAAATGACATTTTGCACATTGGAGGACAAATACCTTAAATATAGTAATATTTCCTTAATCAGTATATAGACTCAGTTCGATTTCAAACATGAACTGCAAGATTCAAATCATAAAGATATCAGTGCTTCTCAAATTGTTCTGCAGAGCCAAAGCAGTTTTTTTTTTAAATGATGATTTAGAGAATCAGATAAGCTGATTCTAAAATTTATTCTGACATGTGAAGGGCCAGGAATAGCTGAGATGTTTGTGAAAAGGAAGAATAAAGGAGATTTGCTAAACCACCTCAGCTATTGCTACTAATTATGAAACAACGTGATTTAAGTACTAATGCTTTATAACAGTTATGGTTGTAGCATTAAAACAATGATTGTCCAGAAAATTAATTTATATACTAAAGACACTCGGGTTATATGATATTTACACAAGTTATAGAACCAAAATTTAAGAAATTCAAAGAAAGAATTTCCTGATTAACTTATTACTGGTAAAGAACATTACATGAAATAGTTTTTAATTTTATTATTACTCAACTGTCTTCTATAAAGTCACATTAATAAAAGTTTAAGCTTCTGGACCTCCCTCGTGGCACAACAGGTTAAATTAGAGCACTATGGAGCTTGCCACAGCCACTTCAGCAAGAGTTCAATTCCGGGCCAGATCCCCAGCCCACGGAGGTGATCCACATGGCACAGCAGACCTCTCCTGTCCCCCCGCTGCTCCCCTCAGCAGTGTACTTCGTCGATCTGCCTGTTCTGCTCCCTACTCTGTCTCTGGTGAATCCTCTCACTATCCTCTCACTGCCCCTGCACCTTTCACCTGTGCCCCAATTCTGTATGCATTAATAAATAGATCTTTAAAAAAATAAAATCTTAAGCTTCCTTTGCTGAATTCAGCAGCACTTCCATATTGTAACTTCAGAAATGCAAAGTTAAATTCTGAAATTTTCATGACCATGTTAAGAACTATACTTGCACAAAGTAGATCTGTAAGCTGAAATGGTGCATTTATACTGGAAGAGCTAATGGCTTCCCCAGGTCTGAAGGAGTTAAGTAAGTAGTAATCTAGCGTATACTCTGGGGGCTTCCCATCCATTAGTTTTAAAATTTGACCTGAGATTTTCCTAGACTTTAAAGTCAAAGAAGCCCTGGGGAAAAAAGGGAGAAGATAGCTAGAGAGAGAGAGAGACTCAATGTCTCTCTTCCCTCAGAGGTAAAACGTCTCCTAAGTTCCTTAGGCATGCTCTAAGGGGCAAAGTCAAGAAAACATTTATAGGATATTAATATGTGTCAGTTAGGATATGTCAGAACATGGCAAACAGCAATGGAGATAATCAGACAGTCTTACCTGGGTGGCTACAAGATAGATCAGCTCCCCAAGGGTTGGTAAAAGGCACTGTTTTAATTTGCTGTTCCTGAAGTTTTCCCTAATTAATTCAGTTAAGAGAGCAATTCCCTGAAAAGATTAAAAAAAAAAGTATTATTTCACATACATCTCTCAGGTATTGCACCTATAGTTATTAACAGGTTAGACATGCTAAAAAATTCACCTCCCAGTTTTAAAAAGTAGTTTCCAAATTAATTTCAAAATATGGAATTTACTCCTGAAGAGAAAAATAACCCTCTCGGATGAAGGTAAAAATATATCCAGTGAAGTAAACTTATATACACATAGCACCTATCAAGTAAACCTACATGCACATAGCACCGAGCACGTACAACTGTGTGTCACTGATACTGGGAGGGCAGGTGTTGCTCTGTCTTAAAGGCAGGAAGCTGAGGCTAAGACAGTTCTGTGGCTAGCCCCACACCGTCCTGCTCACCTGGACAGCCAGGATCTGAACACAGATTTCGCCAGGTATGTACTCGGGAGTACATACCATCACACCTCGGCTTGAGAAATACTCACACATCACTGAACTTGTAAATGATCCCTTCAAATATCTGATGGTGGGAATATTATACCAAAGTTTCAACATGATGCTCTTTTAAATTCAGCTGAAAATGTTATAGGTCTAGGTAATTTTCTAGGAGTCATGCTGAGATCGTCGCATACCCCCAGTGCAGGAATCCATACAACAGAACATAAATGGATCAAACCACAGGGTGACTATGATATAGATGTCAATAGGATACCCACAGAATGACCCGATTCTGAGGGAGAAAAAAATTCTATATAAAATATGGTAAAAACACTACTCTAAAAACAGTGTGACTCAAAATATAGGGCACAGACAATACCAGTTCTCATTGTCAACAAAGATGTAATTCTAGAAAGTATACCCAAACATGACTTTACTTTGTAAACAAAAGTCTGGGCAAGTTGGAGTGCTATTTCATGTGTTGCTGTGGTATCTTTTAAACAGCTTTGAGTTATAGCTAACAGAAAATAAACTGTATATTTAAAGCATACAATAGGTACATATGCCATATGTACACACCTGCTGGATCATCCCAGAAAGAGTTCTTACAGACATTGACAAAATTATTCTAAAACTAATGAGAACGAACAAAAGAAACAGAACCACCGAAAGAAAATTGGGAAAGGATGAGGTGGTTGAAATTATCCTACCTGGTATCAAGACTTAATTTGTAATTGCAATTGTCAAATGGCGGTAACGTCAGAGGGACAGACACAAAGATCAATGGTACAAACACAGATCGTAGCTAGAAACAACTCTAAGCAGTGTGGGGAAGATCTCTGACAATAAGTGCAAGGCAATCCCATGGGACTGTTGTCCTTTCAACAAATGGTGTTGGAACACCTGGCTATCCATAAGAAAAAACTCAACCAAATCGAACAACTTTATGCAAAAAAAAAAGTTAATTTAAAAATGGATCAAGAGGCCCTCCCTGGTGGCGCAGCAGGTTAAAGCACAGCACTGAGAAGTTAAAGCCACTTTGGTATGAGTTCGATTCCTCTCCTGACACGCCCGCTGCTCCCCTCAGCAGTGTACTTCGCAGATCTGCCTGTTCTGTTCCCCACTCTGTCTCTGGTGAAGTCTCTCACCGCCCCTGAGCCTCTGACCTGTACCCCAGTTCTGTATGAACAAATAAATAAATCTTTAAAAAAAAAAATGGATCAAGGATTTAAAAGGAAACTCAAACTAATAGGGGGAAAAAGCAGAGGACAAAGCCTTTAAAATCTAGGGCTAAGTAAAGAATAAACTTGACACCAGTCAAATAAGCACTTAAAAATGCTCAACAGCATTAGTGCCAGGGGAAATGTAAAATAAAACCACCAGCTATCACCACCACACATCTTGGTGATGGCAAAATGTGAAAAGCAGTGACAACAACAAATGTTGTTGTGGATGGAAAGAAAGTGGATCACTTATACATTGTTCGTGGGGATATAAAACGGTACAGGTTACTCTGGAAAATACTTTGTCAAAGAAAAAAGAAAAAAAAAACGCTAAAAAAAAACATGCTATTATTATAGGACTTAGCAACTGCACTCCTGAGGATTTATCCCAGAGAAATACAGACTTTCGTCCAGACAAAAACCATATACCAATGTTTATAGCTGTTTTACTCACAGTTGTCAAAACTGGAAACACCCAGATGTTTTTCAAGAGGCAAATGTTAAATAAACTGTGGTACAACCATCACAGAATACTACTCAGCGATTAAAAAAAAGAACTATGCCAACAACCTGGATGAATCTCCAGAGAATGATGCTAAATGAATTCCAGAAATAGAGAACAGATTAGTGATTGCTAGGGGTGGGGCTAGAAGATGGACATGGAGTAGAGGAAAGTAGGTAAGTAAGGCCCTATAATCTAGGCCAGTGATGTCACAGCAACATGACATCTCACATGCAGAAGTCATCTTTGGACAGCATTCACCAGTACACAGCAGATCATGTTGGTCTGCAGTGTTACTTGGAAAGATTTCCACCTTTCATTTTTTAATTTTAAAACTATTAATATAAAGAAGGAAGATGATAATAATAAACAACTATACCATATAAATGGCAGATACCAAGGGTAAAAATAAGTTTTTGTTGACCTATACACAATGACTTTCACAAATGCCAATACTAAATATAGACTGAAAAGGGTAAGATATTGTTCAGCTCTTCCTCGAACTCAGAAATTCAAGAAATAGTTGGGTATCACTCTTATCCAAGAAGGCCTATAGTCTGTAAATATTCACCCTGCCTTCAAACATGGAAACTAAAAGAGATAAAAATAGGATCGGGGCCCTCCTGGTAGCGCTGCGGGTTAAAGCACAGCACTGAGAAGCTTAAGCCACTTCCGCATGAGTTCGATCCCCACCTGCCCTGGAGGAGATCCATATGGTGTGGCAGACCTCTCCTGACCCGCCCGCTGCTCCCCTCGTCGATCTGCCTGTTCTGCTCCCTGCTCTGTCTCTGGTGAATCCTCTCACCCTCCGCTTCTCTGGCCTGTACCCTAGTTCTGTATGAATAAATAAATATTTAAAAAAAAATAGGATCAATATTACCATATACAAGTGTGGTAATGTTGAATATTATCTTTAAAAACCTAAGTCAAGGAAAATGAAGAGGGTTTGAGGAGTCTTATTTCGAATATCATTATGCTTTGGGGCATATCTACACTATCATTGCTTCTATTACCCTAATGAAAACTACTCTCTGCGACAACAGGCATGATTGGTTGTTTGATTACGATATATAAATAATAACTTGTGCTGCTCTATTGTAAACTACTTTGTAAACTACTTTGAATTCAAAATTCATTATAAAGCAATTTTGAGTAGATGTTGTTGGGCCTTTTTGGCTCTATCTGCAGTCATCAGACTGACATTAAAAGGCCAAATGTACTTCAACCCTATGTTCCCTACACTGAGTCTCTTAAGTGACAGGCAGGAAGGCAGATAATGATAAATTAAGAATACAAACGCAAGGAAGTTCTGCAGTTATGAAACACTGTGATACTTACACAGATGTAATGTGCTTGCTGTTGATCCTCAGTTTTTTAAATGTCTGTGTTACACAGTGTACAATTAGCTACTTCAAATAGAAACTAAATTAAACTCCAGACTCAGAAAGTATCTGACATTTCCTGTTTGGTCAGTGTTTTCCTAAGCAGACATTTTTTAAAACTTAGGTAACTGCTCCCAATGGAAGATGATGCAGCAGTCATTACAACAGCAGCAGCATCTTTAAATTAGACTCTGTTTTGTCCTCTTCCCTAACCCCTTAAATAAAAGGCATTACATAATCCCAGTTAAACAGGGAATTTTAATAGATGATGGTTTTCTTTCTTAAAACATCACTTCAATGGCGCAGATACAGCTAGGGCATACAAATTAACAACATTAGAAATCTTACAAACTTTTCTTAAATTTCATTCATGTTTTAAGAACGGAAAGCATAAGATGGGTCAAACACTACACGACATACACTTCAGCGACATCTTTAAAGACAGAGCACCCAACGCCACAATAGTGAAGGCAAAGATAAATAGATGGGACTACATCAAGTTAAAGAGCTTCTGTACAGCAAAAGAGACATTACTAAAAACAAACAGAAAGATCACTAATTGGGAAAACATTTTCTCACACAAAAGTAGCGATAAAGGACTGATCACAAAAATATACGGAGAACTGATGAAACTCAACAAAAATAAAGTAAACAATCCCATCAAAAAATGGGCAGTAGAGCTAAAAAGACACTTCTCCAAAGAGGAAATGCAGATGGCCAACAGGCATATGAAAAAGTGGTCAACATCTCTCGTAATAAGGGAGATGCAAATTAAAACCACAATGAGATACCACCTCACTCCAGTGAGAATGGCACATCTTCAAACAACTAGCAACAACAAATGTTGGTGAGGATGTGGAAAAAAAGGAACTCTCCTGCATTGCTGGTGGGAATGCAAACTAGTACAATCACTATGGAAAACTGTTTGGAGGTTCCTCAAACTGCTAAACATGGAGCTTCCCTACGACCCAGCAATCCCACTCCTAGGTATCTACCCAAAAGACACAAAAACACTGATTCAAAAAGATACTTGTACCCCCATGTTTATTGCTGCTTTATTTACAATTGGAAAAACATGGAAGCAGCCCAAATGCCCAAAAGTAGATGACTGGATTAGAAAGATGTGGTACATATATACAATGAAATATTACTCAGCAACCAAAAAAGAGAAACACATGTCTTTTGCAGCAACTTGGATGGAGCTGGAAAAGATCATGCTTAGTGAGATAAGCCAGAAAGAGAAAGAAAAATACCAGATGGTTTCACTCATAGCAGGAGTATAATGGACCAGGCGAGAAAATAACAAAAATAATGAACAACCATATACCAGAGACATTCTGTGGGGGTGGAGTGGGGAATGGGATCAAAAACGGGGGGGGAGAGGAGGGGAAGAGAGGGAAATGCACAGGACTATGGTGGTGGCACAGGGGTGATTTGGTGATGGGAAACCCGCGGGGATTACAATCGAGATGGAAAAAAAAAATGTGCAAAATGATGTAAAAATAAACTTTGTAATAAAAAAAAATTTTATTCATGTTTAACCTTAGAGTCCTTTGGATCCTGTATTTCTGATTAAGCTTTGCCAAGTAACATCACATCTGTAGACTTAAAACCTCAAATCCTACTTTTCACAAAAAGGAAATAAAGAAGAGTAGAAAGGAGAAAGGCAGGAAGGTAGAGAGAGAAACTCTAGACAGCTAAGGGAAGGCCGATGATGCAGGGAGCACAAAGATGCTAAAACTGAAAAAAATAAGATTCAATTCTGTACTTAATCACTGAGATGTGCTTGATAGGCTGTCTGAAAGAAGTACACCTTGGTGACATCTGGACATACTTTACCATTATCGTCTGTGGACTAACTAACCTTTAATCTTGTAATTCTCTACATTCTGATTAGGTAACTATACTCAAATTGGCATCTGTAATTGGCATCTAACTTCTCGAACTAGATGATCAGGGTGGAAAAGCAAGAACTACTCTCTTGTCACTTGCTAGCTGAGACGCAAATATAAACAAACAACGTATAACTGGTGGAATCTTCCTCTTAATGTACTGTCGGAAAAAGCAAATAAAATCATTACATTTCTTAAGACAGTCTTTCACTATAATATAAAAGTGTGGAAGCACTAGGTACTCAAACTTTTATCAACTTCCTGGCTTTTTATTTTTAATTATTTATTTAGGTGATAGTAAATTCAACTGCAAAAGAAATTTGTAATTTCTCAGGCAGCCATCATCCATACCCTCCTCCTATGACCACTCAACCTACTCAACCTCCTTTTGTGGAAATACCTGTCCTGCACAATGATTAGTCTGTGAGACACACTGTGCCCTCTGACTATGGAATCTGACAGGGTCCTGCTCCCTTCGAAACATCTCTCCTTCCCCCAGTCTGGTACTGTCAAGAATAGGGCCACAACCTAATCATCTGGCCTTGAAGGGAGTGACAGAACAAAGGCACAGTTGAAGTTCACGCATTCATTTTAGCTGTGGCCCCCAAGCAAGACTTGGAGAGTGTCCAGCTCCAGAATTTTGAAGCTGCCACATCCTGACTGCTCCAAACCTTCTTTGACGTTGTTCATTTTCTCCTAAGAAGTACCGTTTGCACTGAAACTAGGCAGAGTTAACTTGCAAAAGTGCTAGACAGTACTAGTGCTGTCCCCCTCCCTGCCTGGACACACACACTTTCCCAGCTCCCTTGCAATTGGATAGGGCCATGTGACCAGTTCTGACTGATTGCCTGAAAACAGAAATGCTATACATGTACCTGTGTGCAATCTTCCAAACTCTAGTCGTTTGCCCAGGAAACCTCAAAACATCCTGCTGGATAGAGATGCCCTGTGACATGGAAGAAGCCAAAAGGCTGAGGTGCTCCAGGCCCACAGCAAGGGTTGAGCCTCTGAGGTGTACCGGTCCTCATTACATATCAACCAGACAGAGCCCTGAATGATTAGTTCAAGCAGGCCACCCTTGAATTTCATTCTTTAAAATAATCACTAATGGGTTTAAAAAAGGAAAAAAAAAGTCACTGTCCCCAAATCACATAGTGGGAAAAGGTCATGTGCAAGGCAGCTCAGATCCAACATGGACTTTATGTCCTGAAACTGGCAGCAGCCACCAGAGAGGCAGTCTGGCAAAAGTCTGCTCATCAATCTTGCCATGAAGATTAAGTTAGCAAACTGGATATCAAATTGCATAATTTAAAATAAAATGAATTTGATCATTAAAATTCATTTTTCCTATTCTAGCAGATGTGGATAAAATATCCTGAATATTCTTCCCACTGAAAACAACACCCAAAAAATGTTAAGCACAATATTTTAAAGTATCTTTTTTAAAAGGCAAGGGATATTAAGGAAATCTTAAAAGATCAAAAATAGAAGGAAAACAAACAGGTAAGCACTGAAGATACATTAACTGTGGGTATAAGTTATATCTTGGTGACCTTGAAACAACCTTTTGAAAGTGTTAAAGTCAGAATCCCAAGGATGTGATTAAGAAGGGAACGAGCCTGTCAGAGAGGACAGTAAGGAATCCTGAGACCTTGGGGCAGAGTGCATCTGCACCAAATGAAGCAGAAGCAGAAATCTTGAGTAAGAATCAAAACAGATCTCAAAAATACATCTGCAGCTTGCACATAAGTGCCTCTCACCTGGGAGTTTGCTAGGTCGACTAAGTGGTCTTGATAACCTATAGTTAATGAAGTCAAATGCTAGGATTTCCTCTGCACAACGAAAGCCCCGTGGTTCTCAAATTTTACATGCATCACTGAAGAATTTATAGAATCACAGACTGCTGCATATCAGTCTCATAGTTTCATCCAGGTCTGCATGAGGCCTGAGAATGTGCATCTCTTACAACCTACCAAGTGACGCTGTGGGCTAGGGTCAGTGTGGGGAGAACCACAGCTATGGGACTCAATATTGTGTGCATGCTGGAATCACTTGTGCCACTTTAAAAACTATAGTCACCTGCATCCAACTTCCCAACCCACCCTTCCGATTTCTGGTTTACTTGGTCTGAAGTATGGCCTGCACATCAGAATCTGGGAAGCTGCTGGGAAATTCTGATGTGCTGCCAGGTTGAGGACCCCTGCCACAGAGGTCAGAGTGTGAAGCTCAGGTTCTGGAAATGTTGGAGGGGTGTACAGCGTTTCAGCTGCTCAGAACCCACTCATTCACTCCTCCCAGGTGGGCCTGGAAGCGTATCTTGGTGGGAGGCTCCAGTATCTTTGAGAAGCTCTGAGGTGGTCAGAGAAGACCATGGGAAATACCGACAATGGAACTGGGCTCTCTGATCATGAAGGCAATAACTGAAGCAGGCATGTGGAGGCCAATGGCAGTAAGAACTGCAGTTGTGGTGGCTACAAGGGCCCCATAAGTCACAGGGCAATTTGCTGATCAGAGTTCTTAACCCACTGGTAGCCAAAATAAAAGTAAATTGACCATCAAATCAGCCTGCTTGATATAGAGTTAAAAAGAAATTTTAGTTCTATGGGGAAGAAATCTAACAAAACCATGTCTCTGTATCGAGGATTCTTATTTAGAGAATGTAGAACACAGTTACACAATTATGCTTCCAACATTGTTTTTAATAAGTGTTTTCTTAAGAAGCCAAGTTGCCATTGCCCTTTATTAAAAATGAGCCTTTAGATGCCATAAGAATTTAAAATTATGGCTCAAAGAACTTAACTTCAATACTAAATATTTGATGGTGCTGTATATAACTAGTATTATTTACTTGTTACTATGTTAATAGCCATTCATCAACACTCCTCTTATAGTGGAAATACAAAGGAAGTTCATTTTAAATTGAATTTTTCTGCTTCAAGGACCAGCTCTGATTAGTTGTGTCTTATGCAATTCTTTCCAACACCAATTCTGTCTCCACATTACTTTCATCTAATAGAAAATTAAATGTGATGCTTTGCTAGGTTCCCAAAGATTACTAAATTATATCACATTTAAATATATAGGTCTCACAACAGCCTCTCAGAAAATATTGTAACCAAGGTGTGTTTTGAGCCCAGGTAAAAAATGAATATAAAAATTAGTTAGAGCAGAAAACACAGAAGCTAGAAATTGTTCTACAAGATGTCAGGTAAGAAATCAAGTGAACTCAATCATTATAAAAAATTAGGAAGCAAACCTTTTAAGAATTCTTTGATGTGAGCTGTTTAATTTGTATGCAAAAGTGATTCAAATATGGAAATTCCCCAAATGATCTGCACTCCAGCATTGTGGCTTAATAAAACACATCCAGAATGTTTCACTCCATTCTACACAAAGACATGAAGATTATTCAACTCCTGCTCTTAATCATTTTCAACAAATTTGTCTCCCATGTTGTCCCAAAAAATAACAGAAAAAGAAATTGGTTTAACAGAGAGGTACAAGGGCAAACTCACGGCAGCTAACAATGCGGAGGGTTACAAATGGCGCCTGTCTCAGCTCAGGGCGATCAGCAAGTCGGCAGTGGTCACAGTGCCCCTGTGGGGTCTCACAGCCCGCCACACAAAAACTCCACGGAGCCAACACGGATACAGCAGTGGCACAAAGCACCTTCTAGGGGCATTTAAAACTAGGGAAAGGGGGAAACTATACACCCAACAAAGTAAGGAATAGTATTTTCCCCCACGGGAAACAGAGTGCCATTTTTGCAAATTGTCATCAACAAGACGATCCTTCTCAAATGCAGGTTTTAGAAAGAAAGTTATAAGCAAAATGGGGTTGACTAAGGTATTAAAAGCCCGTCCTCCCTGTGACATTGCTGCTACTGCTTTATCTGAAGCTGCAAAGTAAACACAACACAAGGTACTGAAATTAACCAAGTTGAGTGATGGATCAAATTTAAATAGCACTTTATCCAAACGAGAGAGAGGTTATTTCCTCTGAGATTCTGATAGGAAATCTGTCTCTCTATGCTTCCTGCTACCTTGTTGAATAGCAAATGTAATTCTGAAACCAAATCAAAGTGTCTTTAGAAGGGAGGTGAGGCTGGTGTACTTCCTACTCCTGCCAACACTCCCAAGTCCCCTGTCTCAAAAAGGACCTGTGACCTGTGATTGTCTTACTTCCTCACACTGCACCACTCTCCCCTGCATACCACATGGGACACTGGCTCCTTGCTCACCACCGTCCTTCCCACCTATCCTCACCTGCAGCACCTCAGACACCCACACAGACAATGCATATCACACTCTGACCATGTGGTTCCTGGGCCTCACCCCTATGACCTTTTTTTTTTTTTCTTAAAAGATTTAATATTCATACGGAACTGGGTACAGGCCAGAGGTACAGGGCAAGTGAGAACAGTCACCGGAGACAGTGGGGAGCAAAACAGACAGGTCTACTGAAATACACTGCTGAGAGGAGCAGCAAGCAGGACAGGAGAAGTCTGCTGCGCCCCGTGGGAAACCCCTCTGGCCAGGGGTGGAACTCGTTCATCCAGTCACAACCAAATCCTGACAGTATTTCCAGTACTTCCCGAATTCAAACTTTCTCTAACCTCCACTCATCTCTTTTCAAGCGTCCTTATTCAAAGTCCTTCAGCAAAAAGATTTTAGACTCAACAAGAGCAGCCAAGCCAATGAGTTCAATGCCTCTTCACAGCTTTACTTGCTTTCCTGCAGAGGTTGGATTCTGGGGTAAAGAGTCAAGAAACATAGGGTCTTATGCAAAGAGGGCTTGGGAGTGGCTGTTCTCCAAAAGACTAAACTCAATTACCATTGAAACCTAATTATCATCTGAGAACAGCTATGTACCACTATGCCAGTTAACTGGTTTCTATCACCTTCAATTATTTATCACAAGCTTGGTTTCTATATCAAAGGATTCCTGTTCTCTTTCCCTAGCAGCCAGCTTTCCCATTCTCTGAGATAACCATTTCACATTTTCTCCTAAATCTTCACTCCCATCTTTTCGAGCGAAACCATTAGACACAAGATCCCTCATCCTCTCAACACTAAATCTTAAGCTCCCCACCATCCACCTTTATCATTCTCTCTTCCTGTTATAGGGGATTCATTGTCCTTCGCTAAGGCCAGTCACCCTGATTCATTCCCATCTATCACTTTAAGGAGTATGTACCTATAGTTATATCCTGTCTAGATCCTTCCAGGACTTCCTCTGGAATGTACCTTTCCCATTAGCATTTAAATGTGCCTTGGGCTCATAATCAAAATTCCTTATCTGCATTCATATTCACCACTAGCACCCCTCTGGTTTTTTATACCACCACCCCAATCTGGCTTCAAGGGCACATAACACCCAAACCCCATAACAGGAAAACAAACAACTCTAAGGATGCATAGATGATGATTTTCCTGAAGTGAAATGCTCTCAACCCATGCAGCTGCATCTTTTTTTTTT
>NW_004567105.1:65693311-65715250 GCF_000260355.1 Condylura cristata | reverse complement strand
TGTGTGTGTGTGTGTGTGTGTTTCCTTTTGATCATTCTGGCTCTAAGTTTAATAACTAAGTTATCAAATATAAACTATTTGTTTCACTATGTTCTTAGTCTAGTAATAGTCAAGACACTGTGTTGAGCTAACCCTTCTGCCGATAACAATCAGGAAGCTGGACAGAATATAAAAGCATACATAGGCAGAAATTGGAAGCAACACGCTAAAAAGGGTAGGAAAGTTCTTACCGACAAGGCTGGTAACACCTGAAGACACAGTAGGAAACAGACAGCACCAATCCTTTAAAAAGCCCACCCGCCCCCAAGAACACTAAACTTGAATCTAATCAACTTCTGCATCTAACCAATAGCTCACAAAAAATACAGTTGATAGAAGATCATGTTAAAGTGAAACAAAGAGTAGGACAAAATATCCAATATTCAGATTTGGGTTAAGATAAATGACAGTTTATCCTTAATAAATAATGGAACTCAAAAACAGGGAAATGTATGAAATTAAGAGACTGAACAGTTATACCATCTGAACAGAATACAAAAGTTGATTTAATCCTGGCTCAAGGAAAATTACAAAATGACATGTCTGAGGGCATCAAGGAAATTTGAACACTGAGTATTTGGTGCTACTGAGGAATCATGGATGACTTGGGGATGGGGGTAGGATCCCATATTACGGCTATACTTCTTTAAACCTTTTCTTCTATATATAGCAGAAAAGCTTTGCACCCCCTGCTGCAACCATGTGGTCTCCTCAGAGTTTTTGTGTGGAGGAACTGTGAGATACCATCATTCTCATCAGACACGTGTGACCACTGCCAGCTTGCCCTGAGCTGAGACAGATACCATTTATAATGTCCGCATTGTTAGCTGCAGACACACACACACACACACACAAGTATGTAAGTAAAATATGATGCCTAGGTTTTTAATACTATAGCAAACAAGGGGAAAGGTGAGAGAGAAAAAGAGAAAGGAGAAAAGAAAGTAAGAAGAGGAGGATGAGGAAGAGATACATTATAGACAGTTAAGATTGGCAAAGTGCTGGTAATTGCTGGGAGTACCTGGGGTTTCTAGTTTTAGGTATAATGTAAGTGTACATAATAAAAATGTTTAATGAAGAGCTCAGACTAGAAGGTCTGTTAATATTTCTTCCAGTTTAAAATTTTAGAGTTCTATATTTAACTTTCTAAAATATACCCACTGCATGTTTAAAAATACATGATAATAATACTAGAGGAATATTTCCTAAAATTTGTAACACATGAGAACCACAATGATTATAAGGCACAAATGTATTATTTGGGAGGAGGGACTTAAGAAGATGGCTATCCTTTCTTATAGGCAAGATAAAGAAGAATTTAATAAATGCTTCTGAGTACGGAAAGAATACGACCAACTATTTTTTGTACCAAATGATGACAAAGTAAGATGAAAAACACTTGAATTATAAAGATAGTAGAATAGATTTTCTCCCTCTTCTATCTCTTTGTAACAAAGTATACCATCAAACCTTCCAACTATGCTTTTAATCATTCATCAAAACCTTTCTGTGTTCACTGAGGGCTAGAAATAAACAATATTTTGCTGAGTATAGGTATGTGAGACAAAGATAAATGATAAAATGAGGCTTTATGCTTTTAAAAAACCTCCTATAAGCTCTTCAACCATTCTTTATTGTCTGCTAGTGAAAAATAAGAATGTGGCTTAGACATGAAATTTTATTAAGGATTTACAGGAAAATAATCTAAAATTCCCAAGTGTGAGTTAGACAGAAATCTGTTCGCAAACCCCCTAACCCCCTAAAATCATGGACAAGGTGTGGAGTCTGCATTTTTCTAGCAAGGCTGTGGTAGCTCTCATTAACCTTAAATGTAACAAACACCAATGGGATGAAACCACATTTCATGCCCCAGAAACTTCAACAGTGGAGTGGGGGTTGTGGGGGATGGGAGAGGAGGAAACTCTGTTTCCCTTTTCCCTTCCTAAGCTTCCACAGAGCCTGCTTCTTCAGGAAGTTGGATGAATTCAACTTGTAAAACTTTGTTTCCAGTGCTTGAGCGTCCTCTAGTGGCTGCTCCAACTGTCACAGTCAAGGCTCAGAGCACAAATTTTTTTCAATTTTTTTCCCAATAAAAACATAATTTAAGTCACACAGGTAAATTTTAAATGTTCTTGTATTCACATTTAAAAGTTTTTTGACTTAATTGTAAAATTTTATAATATGTATCCAAGTATATCCAAAATATTTTATTTGAAAATCTCTTAAATCTATTATCATTTGAAAATCTCTTAAATACTAGAATTGTCAGAAGTAACTGACAAATGGTGAGGCTAAAAACCACTAAACTCAAGATGAAAGGCAAAAGAATCTCAATTATGAGTTGTACTTTATCTAGAAAATACATTAGTTATAATAAAATGTTACACTACAAGAAAACTAAGGCTTACCCAAAAGTAACTGAAATAATGCAGAATACACTGCCTTTCAACTCCACCAAACCACCTTTAACAACCGACCATGCTGTAGATGAACCACCAAATTTAAATCTCAAGGCTTGTTGAAATTACCACATTATAGCAATCTACAACAAAAGTGAAGGTCAATGAAAACCATGTTTTCCACAGTATAAACTCAAGAATAGCATTTTTTGGTATCATTTCACTAATAAAAGAAATTACCTCAAAAACAGGTGTATTTTCCTGGAGCTCAGCTGTGTGGGCGGCCAGTAAACCAATCACCCGAGCAACCTTGGCCCTTCTGTAAATGGAGAGAAAACAGGCTCTGATGGAAGTCAGCATAAGAAAACCCACCTCAGTTAGTTACAAGGCACAATTAGAAGCATTAGCATAAATATTGAACATGACAGCCAAATAATTCCAAAATAGCCAATAGATAACCAAAAAAAGTGAATAACCTTGAAAGGAACTAAGAGGTAAGTCTCACACTTTCTGGTTTCCTAACTCATCATAAAGCTTTGTACTCAAGACAATGTGGTGCTGGCATAAGGACAGACCTATAGAGAAGTGGAATAGAGAGCCCAGAAATAAAGGTTCACATGTATGGCAGAATGACTTTCAATCAAGTGGCCAACTTTATTCAGTGGTGAAAAGACACACTTTGAAAAAATGTAGTTAGGGAAATTGAATATGCATGTGCAAAAGAATGAAGTTGGATCCTTATCTCACGCCATTAAAAAATTCAAAATGGATTAAACACCTAAACATCAGAGCTAAAACTATTAAAAGTCTTTGAAGGAAATATACAGAAAAAGCTTACGGCATTCATTCTGGCAATGAGTTACTGGATATGAGCCTAAAAGCACAAGCAACTAAGTAAAAAATGGGAAAACTGGGTTTCAATCAAATAGGAAACTTAGACTCTTCAAAGGAGATTTATCGACAGAGTAAGAAAACCACCTCCTTAACAGCATAAAATATTTGTAACTCATATCTTATAAAAGTTACGTCTAGAATAGTCAAAAAACGGGGTAAAAAACTGCAGATCAACAACATAAACAACCCCAGTTAGAAAACAAATCAAAGACTTGAACAGACATTTCTCCAAAGGTACAGATACAAATGGCTGGTAAGAATAGGGAAAGATACTCAACGATTACTAGCCATTAGTGAAAGGCAAATAAAAACCACAGTGAGATGCCCATTAGTATAGCTACTAGCAAGAGAAAGTGCAAGGAGAGAACTAGAAGTAAGACTGTTAGGAGGATACAGGAAACCTAAACCCTCATGCTTTACTGGTGGGAATGTAAAATGGTACAATCACTGTAAAAAAAAAAAAAAAAACAATATGGCGGTTCCAGTAGTTGAACATAGTATCACCATATTATCCAGGAATTGCACTCATTAAGTGTACAGCCAAAAAGAACTAAAAGCATAGACTCAAATGCATGTATATTATCATTGTTCATGACAACATTATTTATAATAGCCAAAAGGTAGAAGTAACCTTTTGGTTACATTTGCCCCTCAACAGGTGATAATATAAAGTCTTAATCATCCATAAAAAGAAATTCAGACATATGCTACAATTGGCTGAACCTTGAAAACATTAAGCTAACCGAAGTAAGTCAGACACTTAAAAAAACACCTGTTTTATGATTCCACTTATACTTGATACCTAAATAGGTAAATTCTGAGAAATAAGGACAGAGGTTATCAAGGCTGAAAAAGGAATGAATCAAACAATCTCTTTTGAATGGGTAAAAGCTTCTGTTTGGAATGATGAAAAGGTTCTCAATATTTATAGTGATGATGGCTAAGCAACACTGTTGACATTTAAAAATGGCTGAAATTATATTTTATGTTATTTATATTTAACCACAATTAGTAAAATTTTTAACGAAATAGTAAAATTGAATTAACACATGTATAAATAAAGTTGATGGTAAAGGTTATAAAAATTTGATAAAAATTCACTTTTGAAAGCGCTAACAAAAAACCTACACACTGACTGGAAATGCATGCCAATACAATGTTACTAAAGAGTGTGCCACCTATTTTTCCGAAGTCATAAAAACATTTCTAGCCTTCATTCATTCATGCACTCTAATTCTATGAAACTTCACTGAGGGGAGAGAAAAGAAACAGGCACAAAGCCTTTAGCACAAAAATGATCCATCGAAGTAGTTTAAAATATGTGATACTGGGCCCTCCCTGTTGGCACAATTGGTTATAGCACAGCACTATGAATCCTGATGCAGCCACTTCATGAGTTCAATCCCCAGCCAGGGAGGTGACCCACATGGTGCTGCAGACCTCTCCTGACCTGCCCACTGCTCCCTCAGCAGTGTACTTTGTCAAACTGCCTGTTCTGCTCCCCACTCTGTCTCTGGGGAATCCTCTCACCACCCCTGCACATCTGGCCTGTACCCCAGCTCTATATACATAAATAAATCTTAAAAAAAAAGTGTGATACTATGCAAAATAGGGAACAGAGTTAACTGTAATGACCAGAATACACAGATTTTCCAAAAGGCCTACCTTAGAAAAGCATCTTGGACAAATGACACTAAAACATGTAACATGTTATAAGAGAAACAGTTATATCATGTCACCCCATTGTTTTTGTGTTTGCTGAACACACATACCATGCAACCATGACTATCTCCTGCCTGCTAGGTGAGGGACCTTCACCATGTGTTATCCAGGTAATATGGCCTGGGTGAAAGACAGCCTCCTGGGAGAAGAGGTGTTTGGCTACCACAGACAGTACCAGAAGTCTCCACACTATGAAATTGTCTACCTTACTATTTGTCAGTGTCCAGAAATTAAAAACTAAAAGATTAAGAATGTATGTTTAAAAGTCAGCAGGGGGCACCCCATTCAACGGTATAACTTAAGTTTTAGCTGGAATGTTTTATATTGTTGGTTTCTTTTTAATGAGCACACTGCAAAGCTTCTCAAAAATTAACTGATAATCCAATTTCAAAATGCTAGCTTTTATCTTGGGAGAGTATCATTAGAAGCTCCAAAATACCACCATTTTGTGAATACCTATTACTCCCCACCCATTCTGCAGCATGAAAGAGGAATATGCTCCCACTAAACACTGCATTTCATAAAATCCCTTCACATTCATGTTTCATGGGCTTCCCCAGACAATAATCTAAAGTTAACCAGCTTGCTGATAAATACTGCAAATCCCAAACACACAATACACTCTAAGGACCATGAAGAACCAGGCACTGTGCAAGGTATTTTTTTCATCATATCTTGCCTTATCCAAAGTTTAATTTACCAAAAAAAAAAAAAAGAAGTAGACTATCTTCACTTTACAGAAAACCAAGACTCAAGAGTGAAAGCACTTTTTCCAGGGGGTAAAAGTGACCCACACCCTGGTCTGTCTGAATCTGAAGCCTGTGCAGTTTTAGCCTCTCACACAGACTCCTCAGGAAGCTGAGACGCAGAAGGTAGTCATCTGCCCAGGCCTCAGCGGCAGCTAGAGCCAAGCCTTCCAGGGCTTGACCCAATGAGCTTCACATCATGCTATGCCGCCTCCATGAAAAGCAAGTACACCTCCCACCATCAGGAGCTCACAGGCACCAACAGATTTTAAACATCATGAGAAAACAACATGCTACATGAGAGGGGGAAGTCCCTGGAAGCTTAACTAAATGAAAATGCAGGGTTCAGCAGTAAAGTATTGCACAAAGAATATTCTAAACAGTAAGCATCTCATAGATTCCATATTGATTTATACATAATCCCAGAACTGTATTTACATTAAGGTAAAGACTATTTTGTAATCTTTTTACATTTATAATTGGGGTGCTTAGAGACACTGCCTGTGATTTAGTCATCATGATTTCAGAATATTTTATGAGCAAGCAGTATTTAAGACATATGCTTCTGATAAGTATGTATACATAACTGTATAAAAAAGTAGTGAAGAATAACTTATTAAAATATAAATGTTACTTACATGTCCCAGTTTGGAGCTATTCGCAAATGCTGGATTAGCAACTGAAACTAGAATAAAAATATTAAGATGTACTCTTAGACATCCATAAAGCCACACAGAAAGTAACCACTAAGTTAATAATCTGACCTGTATGCAACTGAAATATGAATTCTAGCAAGATGTTTACACAAATGCAAAAGCACTGAATATATGAGATAAGAAAAATGACAAAGAATACTTTGTTTCTCTACCCAGCTGTGTATCTAAAATGAACCCACTCTTATCCCACAAACTCATGCCAAGTACCAAACAAGTAACCTTAATGCTATCCTGCAAGCAAATGAGCTTAATTTTTTTTCAGCCAGTTCCCAAATGAGAGCCTATTGTGGAAAATACCCAGATCACTGTAATTGCTTTCTTGAGAACTACTTCAAAAGCTCTGCCAATACCCATAGTTTTACAGCCGCAAGATACCATTAGTAGAGGAAAATGAAAAATAAAAACATGTTTTAGAGACTAGGTCTCCCTTTTGTACCACATAAGAAAACTTGGCATTTACCAGATCTACCCAGAAAGAGCCTCTGTCCAGTAGCTGATAAGAAGCTCCTATAAAATATTTTCCATATCTGAATAACATAATTATTGCAAATGAACCTAAAAAGCAAGTCAGAGTGCTCCAAATCACTGAATATGTCCAAAATTACAGTCTATTTCACTCTATTAGACCTAAAAACTACACAAAGGACATTTTTAGTTAATGTACTGCCTTAATAAACCGCTTTGATTGCAGTTCATCCCACTTAATATTTTCACACTTGTTTGAATCTCTATAAAAAAATAAAAGTTCCATGCTAAAGGCATGCAGGAAAGGTCCGAAACCTCACTACCTACCAGCGGGGAGTGGAGGAGCCGGCTGGCCACCTCCCGGTGACCGGCCACCACACACAAGTAGCAAAGGAGATTGAGCTTAGTGCGGGAGGCGCTCAGGCTTTTCTCAACAGAGTCAATCTGTGAGCACACTTGCTGCAGAAAGTCATTCCACTCTTGGTCTTTTAGAAACACCAGTTTATCCACTGAAAAGGAAATAAGACGTGTGGATAGTACAAGAAACGGATTATAAGCAAAGTAAAATATTACATGAGAAATAAAATAGAGCACAGAATTTCAATAGCTACATCAGGGTAGAGAGAACCACTAACTTCACAAAGCCAAAGCCCAAAAACAACACAACTTTCCTACTCTTCCACATTTCTTTTCTACCCTTGGAGGCTTTTTTAATGAGGTCAATGGCAAATGGTGCTTTGAAAAACAAGCAGATGCTTCAAGGAGAATTATCCTACAGCTGAGAACCCAACAGAACACAAAGTTAAATAAAACAAAGTTTTATTTATTTATTTAACAAAGTTATGAAAAAACAAGGTAGGCTTTGTATAAATAAAGCAATCTGTATTTAAAATACTGGGAAAGGTCAAAAAATTTAGTTGTTAAAAGACTCCCATGAAATGACTGTTAAAAATAAATAATCACATCAATATGACAGCTGAAAGTTTAGGCATCCCACCTCCAAATCCCTTCATAAACAAAAGATAAAACTAGGAAATGAGATACCATGTAAAATTAACAAAGTTTCAGCTGATCTTATCTTTGTTTAGTCTTCAAAGTATGAATAATAATTTCTTAAAATAACTCAAAGGGGAAAGGGTAAGGATTATTATTTCAAGTTAATAATTCCCTAAGTTTTGAAAAAAGTGGTGTGGTTTATTTAGACTTGAACATGTTGTGTTTAAATTGATTTTGATGTGATTTCATAACATGGATTCTATTCTAGCTCTTAAGAATTTTCCTGATATAACTTACCTTTAAATATAACTTAAAATATACCAAAATTTAAGATACAAAAAAAAAATTATTATTTTCCCCTAAATAACACTTGTACAATTAGGCAAGAGGCAATTTAACAATCATACTTTAAGCATCTCCTTATTCCTAATTCCTACCTCACCGCACAAACAAATCATCTGACCCCACTTCTCAACTCTCTTTTCCCTCAAGTACAATCTCAATTCTTCGTTAAGCCTTTGCAATCACCGATGGCACCATAAATGTTGGCCATTCAACTGCATCTACGGTGAAGGGGAATAAAGGGCTCAACCACTCAGCAAAAAACATAATTTTCCCGCCTACAAGAGTACAAAGCCCAGACTGAGCTGAGTAAGGGTAAAGACCAACTGATCTGAATTACAGGTTGTTTATCATTTGCATAAATTTCCCAAGAATTTAGTCAGTTACCAAAAAAAAATTAAGAAATTTAGCTATTCATAAAATATTCCTTTTGCTATTAAATTTCCTATTTGTGTCTGACTCTAAACTACATATTTGATTTACCCTTTATTATCCTACCTGGGTGTGCTGGTAGATGTAATATTTTTGGATCAAATTTAATTGGTGGTTGCTTCATTATCTATGGTTTAAAAACAAAAAATTTTGAGGCACATGTTGATCTCCTGATAAAATTCCTATGTTAGATTATAAGTAAATGAGGACAGAAAAGAAAGCCATAAAGTTTGTCATCAGAAAGAATAAGCATTCAAGTATCAAAGTGTATATACATAGATACAATAATTTACAAAAATAAAATCATTATCAACTGATATCTGCAATAAAATTAAGTTTTATTAAAGTCAGTCACCCTATTTTGGATTTTTTTTTAAATACATTTATTTATTTATTATTTTTGCATAGAACAACTGGGGTATAGGCCAGAGGTGGGGGAGGGAGAAGGTTAGAGAATTCACCAGAGACACAGTAGGGAGCAGAGCAGGTGGATTTACTGAAATACACTGCTAGGGGGAGCAGCAAGCAAGATTGGTCTGCTGCGCCCTATGTGGGTCACCCCCCTGGGGATCGAACTCAGGCCATAGTGGTAATGGTGCTGAAACTTAACTCCTGGCCACCTGGGAGGCCCTATTTTGGATTATTCTTAAGTTTACTCACCTCTAGGCTAGAAATTTAGTCATAGAATAGTTCTTGGGTACCTGCCAGGGTGGCACTTATCCCCCCCTCCCCCAGTGCCAAGGGGGATACACATATATATGAGACAAAGATATGAAAGACATGATTCTACTGTCAGAGAGCTGATATCTGGTTGAAAAGACTGGACAGATGTGTTAAACAATAATTTTTAAAACATAACTAACGATTCAAAACAGGCAGGATAAAATATAGACAAAATAGAGAGAAATAAAATATATATAAGACTGCAGCTAGCACTTCAGGAAATGTGGTCAAAACAAAGGTTCACAGATTGAAGAACTGAGGTCTTCAAGGATGGTTAGGCTTTGATAGCTGCATTAGAGAGCATTCCAGGAAGCTAGCACAGCATTAAAGGAAAAGTGCACAGTTTCTTTAAGTGAAGAAAGCATGTATTTGGATCCATGAGACACTTCATTTTGAAAATTATAATAAATTCCACCATCATTTCCACATCTAACTTCTCTAAAAGCTCTGTAAATAACACTTGTTAAAACCTTTACTGGCAACATTCCTGCCAAAAGGGCACAACCTTATTCTAATCATGCGAAATCCTGAAACAAACCCAAATTTAGGAATGTTCTGCAAAATATCTCACTGGCATTCTTACAATTGCTAGGGGCAGGAAAAACTGAGAAATTACCACAAGGTCATGAAAGGACAAAGAGGTACAGCAACTAACTGTATAACAGGAGATCCTAGCACAGAATGACGTCAGGGCACAACTGGAAACATCTGAATAATTTGGTAGTTGGACTAGTAGCCCTGTGCCAGTCAAGTCCTTGATTTTGCTAACCATAGTGAGAGCCTGTAATATTAACATTAGCAAGAGCTAGGTACAAGGTATATGGAAACTGCACTATTTTTGAACCTCTCTACAAAAGTACAAATAATTCAAAATAAAATTTGTTTTTTAAATCCACCAAATAAGGTTTCCCAGAAATGAAGTATGTTTGTGAAAAAAAGAAATAAGAGATAATATGATCAAAATATATCATAAATTAGTGCAGAAGCTCGCTTAGGAAAATGCCCCATTACACACCAAATTTAGCATCATAAGCAGCCATTCTACTAGCTAGCTCCACAGTTAGCTCCATTATGCAAAACAGCTAGATAATACATATTAAATGTTGTCTATTTAGTAAATACGCATTCGAGAATCCTTTTTTTTTCTAAACTACTGTAATGTTCCCAAATGAGATGAGTCACAAATTAACACCCAAAAAATGTATTTTTTTAAAGAAAATTGAAATACAGAGATGATAGAAAGTGAGTGTGTGTTGGGAGTCTAGAAATCAGTAGAAAGCAGAGAAATTAATGCTTTTCCAAACAGAATACATCTATAAAATGGTATTATAGTCCAAAAGATTTGAAGCAACAAAAATCACAATGAATTAGAAATGCATTGTGAATGATTACCCCACAAGCCCACAGGGTCTCCCTACTATCTGTTACCTTGCAGTCCTGACAAGTGTGAGAGGATACTGTCTCTGAGAGATCCGTGTACCTACCCCAGCCTGGTGAGAGTGCTCACTGACATCTGCCTTCAAACACATCAGCAACTAGAATATTTAAAGAACTCACCTAAGTCCATACAGAGAGAGGAAGGAACAGAGAGCTAAGGCCTAATGTCCAGAAGTCTCAACCCTCTCCTCAGCCTTTGGACAGGTGGGTGGCAGAAGTGATGGAGAGAAAGGAGAAAACTCACCTCTCTAATAAAGGGAAAGTGAAGGCAAGAAGAGAAGCGGGATGCAGACAGGGTGAGAGAAAGGCCCTCCCTGGTGATATAAGGGGGTAAGTCACAGCACTATGAAGCTATCCCCAGCTACTGCAGCACAAGTTTATCAGCCAGGGAGCTGACCTACATGCATAGCAATCCTCTCTGTCTCTCCTGCTGCACACTTCAGCAGTATATTTTGGTCAATCTTCCTGTTCTGTTCCCCACTGTCTCTGGTGAATCCTCCCAACCCCTGCACCTCTGGCCTGTACCCCAGTTCTTATATGCATAAATAAATCTTTAAAAAAAAATGTATTACAAAAAACAAACAGCCCACTAATTGGGAAAAATTTTTCTCACACAAAACTAGTGATAAAGGACTGATCACAAAATATACGGAGAACTGATGAAACTCAACAAAAATAAACAACCCCATCAAAAAATGGGCAAAAGAGCTAAAAAGGCACTTGTCCAAAGAGGAAATGCAGATGGCCAACAAGCATATGAAAAAAGGTTCAACATCATTCATAATGAGGAAGATGCAAATTAAAACCACAATGTGATACCACCTCACCCCAGTGAGAATGGCACATCTTCAAACAACTAGCAACAACAAATGTTGGCGAGGATGTGGAGAAAAAGGAACTCTCCTGCACCGCTGATGGAAATGCAAACTAGTACAACCACTATGGAAAAATGTTTGGAGGTTCTTCAAACTGCTTAACATGAAGCTTCCCTATGACCCAAAAATCCCACTCCTAGGTGTCTAACCAAAAGACACAAAAACACTGATTCAAAAAGATACCTGCACCCCCATGTTTACTGCTGCTTTATTTACAATTGGAAAAACATGGAAGCAGCCCAAATGCCCAAAAGTACATGACTGGATTAAAAAGATGTGGTACATATATACAATGGAATATTACTCAGCAACCAAAAAAGAGAAACACATGTCTTTTGCAGCAACTTGGAAGGAGATGGAAAAGGTCATGCTTAGTGACATAAACCAGAAAGAAAAAGAAAAATACCGGATGGTTTCGCTCATAGCAGGAGTATAATGGACCAGGAGAGAAAATAATAATAATAATGAACAGCCATATACCAGAGACATTTTTTGGGGGTGGAGTGGGGTATGGGATCAAAAATTCGGGGGGGTGGGGAGGGAAGTGCACGGGATTATGGTGATGGCACACGGGTGACTTGGTGATGGGAAACCCATGGGGATTACAATTGAGATGGGAAAAAAAATTTTCCAAATTGTTTTAAAATTAACTTTTTTTTTTTTTTAAAAAAAAAATGTAGACATGTGACCTGAATGAAATAAAAGCAGACATCAAGAAGAACAGGAGAGAATGAAGCAAAGAATATTTGAAAGAAAATGTCACTCAGATTGTAGACTTCAGTGAAGTCTGAAACTCAATCCTCAACCATTATAGTGTCTTTCCACACCTTTGAGTTGTCGATAATTGGTGTGACCACAAGATCTGAGTCTGTGTAGATAAGCTCTTTCATCCGGGATTCCAGCTCCTGCTGACTCAGGTATCCACTTGTGATCTGAAATAACAAAAATTAGACTGAGCCACAGAGATGCTGAGTATAACACCACTGAAAAAAGTCACCTGTATCAATGTATCTGAACCATTACCCCAACTACTTTATAGAGTCTCATTTCATCTGCACAAAAACCCCAAGTTACTTGTATCATTATTCCGAGTTTACAAACGACAAAAACAAGACACAAAGTATAACTGATTTTCCCACATTCACAGAAAAGACTGATAGGAACTAAGAAATGAATCTTCTATGATTTGATGTTTAAACTATGATGAGGAAAAATCTGGTCTTTCAATTACCAACATCAATCAAACACTAATCAATTATGCTTTACACGATATTCTGTATGAATTTACAGCATTAAGAAATTTCAGGTTGAAATAAATAGGAAAAGAAAAGAAAATTTCAGGCTGAAATACTGAACTAAGTGTTTATAAAACCTAGCTAGAGTGACACATAATTTACTCTTTACTCTACTTAAAACTTTATCCCTAGTTAGACAAACTTTACCCCTCAGGACTTCAAATCAGAAAAAAAAAAAAAGACAATTTTGCATTAAGAACTTCTACTGAAATGTGACCAGCAAATTGAATAAAACAGAAACCATCCAAAATTGAGATAGGAGCATAAGTGTAGGAATAAAGTAATAAGTTAATAAAATTCCCAGAAACTGTCCCCTGAAACTTAGGAAACAAGCATATTAAATACCAAAAAGAATATGGAGGAAATTTACATGTAAAAAACAAAACAAAAAAACAAACACGAGACATTTCAGAACATGGGTTTTCAAAACAGAAAAAGACTGCAGTAGATTTACTTATCACCATTAATTATGTAACCTGAAGAATATTAAAGAATCTTTCTGAGTCAATTTTACTTCATCTTTAATAAAATTTCTGGACTGTGAAGAGTAAATTTTGAGGATTTTCAACGTTTGGCACCAGTTACACAGGTGGGCGAGCACAGGGACTGTGGTGATGGTGCACAGGTGACCTGTGACCTGGCGATGGGAACTCTTGGGGGCCACACACAAGTGAATAAAGCACACCATGTGCGAAAATGAAGAATGATGAAAAATATATAAAATTTTTTTAAAAAGTGCCTTGAGGGCCCTCCCTGGTGGCGCAGCAGGTTAAAGCACAGCACTGAGAAGCTAAAGCCACTTCCCCATGAGTTCAATCCCCGCCTGCCCCAGAGGTGACCACATGGCGCGGCAGACCTCTCCTGACCCGCCCGCTGCTCCCTCAACTAGTGTACTTCATCCATCTGCCTGTTCTGCTCCCCACTCTGTTCCTGGTGAATCCTCTCACCCTCCGCATCTCTGGCCTGTACCCCAGTTCTGTATGAATAAATAAATCTTTAAAAAAAAAAAAAGTGCCTTGATATAATAATGAAAGGCAACTTTAAAAAAAAACTTTAAGTTCAAAATATTTCTGCCTTCAAGCAAATATGATTTAAAGAAATGAAGGGCCTAAATAAACAGAAAGACAGTTTGTGCTGACCAGCTAAAAGAAAACTTTATATTGTTAAGATGGAAATACGCTCCCACACTGACCAATAGATTCAGCACAATTGCTATCCTAAACCTAGCTAGCTTCTTAGCAGAAACTGACAAAGGGACCCTAGCTTTCATATGAAAATACAAGGGATACAGAAAAGCCAAAACAACCTTGAAAAAGAACAAAGTTCTAAGACTCTCCTAATTTCAAAATATATTAAAATGCTACAGTGATCAACAGTTAACTACTAGCTTCAGGAAAGCATAGATCAGTGGAATAGAATTGAAAGTTCAGAAACAAACTTTTAGCAAGTTACAAGACAAAGACATCTAGAAACCCACGTGCTAAATAAGCTGTCCTCCTACCTCAAACCATATATAAAATCTAACTCAAAATGCATCACAGACCTAAAAGTGATAGCCAAGCATAAACCTTTTGACCTTGGAGTAGACAATGATTTCTTAGTCATTTCACCCAAAGCACAAGTTCACACAATAATTGTTACTATGGACTATATTAAAAGCTTTTGTGTGCTTAAAAGGACACCATGAAGAAAATAAAAAGACAAGCCACAGATGGAAGAAAATGGTTAAATCATAACTAGACTATATTAACAATTCCCAAAACCCAATAACTGGGCAAAGAATTTGAATAGACTCTTTCAGAAATGAACAGCTAATAGGAGATGCTCTACATTGTCAGCCCTGTGAGAAATGTAACTCAAAACTACAATGAAATACAATTTCACACCCATGCGGATAGCTATAATCAAAAAGAGATAATGCAGCATTATTCACAATAGCCAAAACGTTAAAGCAACCAACTGTCCATCAGAGGATGAATGAATAAACGAGTATATACACACAGTGGAGTGTTTACTCATCCTTAAAAAAGGAATGAAATTCTGACACAAGCTACTACATGGATGAACCTGAAAACATGACTAAGTTGAAATAAGCCAGACATGAAAGGACAAATATTGCATGGTTCCATTTTTCCCGAGATTACCAGGAAAATTCGTAGAAGGAAAGTAAAATTGTGACTGCCAGGATTAGGGCCAGGGGAAAATAGGCAGCTCTTGTTGAGTAAGTAGACGACTTCAGTTTGGGATGATTAAGTTCCCAGAGAAGAATAGTGGTAATGGTTATATAACAATGAAAAGGTACTTCATGCCACTGAACTGTTATGTTTAAAACTTGTAATGTTTATGTAATACATATTTTACCACATTTTAAAAAAAAAGACACTGAATTTTGGTGAGAATGTATAAAAATTGGAATCCCCATTCAATGCTGATAATGCAAAATGATACATCTGCTTTGGAAAATGGTTTGGTGACTCAGCAATTTCACTCCTGTGTACTTAAACATAAGTCCTCAGAAACATGTACACAAATACTCACAGTAGCATTGTTCTTAATAGCCAAAAAGAAGAAAGATCTCAAATAACCATCCACTGGTGAACAGAAAAATTAAATGTGGCATATACAACAGAATATAATCTGGAAATATAGTAGTGATGTGTGCTACAATTTGGATAAATTCTAAAACATGTTAAGTGAAAAAAAAGCAGTCACGAAAAGATCAGAGTGGATTATTCCACTCATAGTAAATATCCAAAATGGCAAACTTATATAAAAACTGCCTATTTTTAAAACCTTGTACATTTTAAAAGAATTGTAACATTTTTAAAGGAATGACTCTATGGTATGTTAATTAAGCCTCATTAATAGTGCTGGCAAAAAGGAAAAAAAAACTATAAAGCAGTTCTTGAGAGAGTAGAAAAACCAATGATAATCAGAGGTAAATTTTGCAATTTTGAAAACAGCTCAGAGGTCCACCTGCAATGACCGTTCTGAGCCTCTGTGTTTTGAGTAAGGGAAAAAGGGCTTTCTCAGCTCACCTTGGTCACAGGAGGAGGAGATGTTTTCTGAGGTGAATTTCGAGTCCCATCCTCACCAGGACTGAATCCCACTGTGGTACTAGTTCTTGGGGTAGGACGGGAGCTAGAAAATACACACCAGTGAACATTATCCAGGTATCAGAAACTATCCTGTTTACTTTCTTCTGGGGTAACACACATGTTATGGGCTCTCCCTGGTGTCACAACAGATTAAACCACAACACTATGAAGTTGTCCACAGCCACTGCAGCACAAGTTCGATTCCCAGCCAGGGAGGTGACCCACATGGCACAGCAGACCTTAGCCGTGTATTTCAGTAGATCTGCCTGTTCTGCTCCCTACTCTCTCTGGTGAATCCTCTCATCCCCCCACACCTCTGGCCTGTACCCCAGTTCAGTGTTCTTAAATAAATCTTAAACACACACACACACACATCATATGTCATGAGACCTCTCCTGTCTCACCTGCTGCTAACCTCAGCAGTGTATTTCAGTAGATTTGCCTGTTCTGCTCCCCACTCTGTCTCTGGTGAATCCTCTCGCCCCCCACACCTCTGTCCTGTATCCCAGTTCAGTATTCTTAAATAAATAAATCTTAAACACACACATACACACACATTTGTCATGAGAAATGGTACTGAAGATTAAGGAATAAATTATAGCTCACAAAGTTTTTTTTTTTTTTAAAGATTTATTTATTTGTGCATACAGAAATGGGGTACAGGCCAGAGGCTCAGGGGCGGTGAGAGGCTTCACCAGAGACAGAGTGGGGAACAGAACAGGCAGATCGACGAAGTACACTGCTGAGGGGAGCAGCGGGCGGGTCAGGAGAGGTCTGCCACACCATGTGGTCACCTCCGGGGCAGGCGGGAATCGAACTCATGCGGAAGCGGCTTTAGATTCTCAGTGCTGTGCTTTAACCCGCTGCGCCACCAGGGAGGGCCACTCGCAAAGATTTTTAAAGAATTTGCCTACATTTGTAAATGGCAGCCAGACTCTATGGGGCCTTCTATTGCACCTGCATCTCTGACTTAAACTTCTTTGAGATTTCCTTCCAGTCAGATCATTAGGGCTTTTTTAAAAAAAGTCCTTCAAATTTGCAAATATCAGGATTCCTACCTCGCTCATCCTTTCTTCATTTACTAAATAAGTACTTAGTTGCTATCAGATTGTTTAAAAAAAAAAAAGTGAAAGCTGAATTTAAAATAGCTGAGATATATATAAATATAAATTTTAAATACTTTACATCTTAATGTGAGTAAAAGTCAGAAAATTGTAGTTCAGCTTTATTAGCCCTATCTCATTAAATAAAACTATTTTCCTATGAGACTAAAAACTATAAATAAAACATCTAAATATTATAAAAATTGCTATACATTGGTCTTAACACTTTGACATCATCCTGAAATTTTCATTATCTCAGTAACTACAAGCATTCTTTAAGGTCACAATTTAAAAGAAAATTGAATATAACCTGTTTTTTCCCTCTGTCTGTATCCAAATGTAGAAGCTGGACTTCTGAAATTTTAAACTCAATTCTATTTCAAGTCAAAGTAAAAAATGAATAAGATTTAACCCTTATAAGTAGGAAAGACAATTTGGTTTGGTCAAAAAAGTTTTAAATCTATGTTTCACCAGTCAGTACTTCATGGTAATTTTGACAGTGGAAAGTAAAACTGGAATTCATATCCCTGTCCTTTGTAGCTGAGTAATGCAGCTTGGGACCAGAAGATTTAACATTCCTCTCCCATGGATGCCTTTTAGTTGTGCCATTTTGCATACCTGAGAAGAAACATGTACTCATTCAACTGGCCCCCAGTAGTGCTCTTAGGCCGCAAGTCAGATGGATTTTCTGTAGCGGGAAAGTAAAACATTATCCATAAAGAACACAAATATCACAAGCTGGGCATAACACTGACAGGGGCCAAAGGAGAAAGGCATCACAGAGGAGGGACTCTCAGAAACTGCATCCGTGGCAGCAGGCACCTGTTCGCATGCAAGCTCACCCAGCCTGAAGGAGTGACTGAGTTGCTGGCCGGTCTTCTCTGCCTGTGCTGGTGCGCTCTGAGGGTTCTTTGAAAGTTCCTTGGAACCATGTGGCTCAGAACACTCCATTGCCTTCCTGCTGTTTAAGAGAATAAAGTCATCACAACCAGACTTACTTTGGAGCACTCAATAGATTTTTTGTGTGTAGAACAAGAAGAAAAAATTAAATGACATAACATTTGGCAAAGTCATGTAGATAAGAACTAGTTTATCCTTGAATAGCTAAAAAGACTGTCTACAAACCTGGTCTCTGAAAAGTAAATGGCACTAGGCAGACTAGGGAAAGGAACCACAACTCAAATTACCAGCACACCAGCAATGAGTTTCCGTATTGCCTGGCTTGAACTCAAAGGCAGTGAAGACAGCCAAGCCTGCTATTTCTGCTCCACAGTAAAGGAAAAGGAACCCAAAGAGACAGAGGCAAGGGAAATCGCTCTAGCTCAGTCCAGCAGGGTGGGTGAGACAGCAGCAGCTACTGGCCATTTACCAGAACTCCAAGGGAGGGGAATCGTCTTCTCTGATCAGAGCCATGAGTCCAAGATCATCAGGCGAAATCCCATTGATTTGTTCTCTCGTTTTCTCTCTAACTCCCACCACTTGACCCCAGAGCATCCAATCAAAACACGAAAACTTTAATAAAACCAAGACTAAGCAGGAATGCAAAGTTGGTACAACACTTGAGAAACAATGAACAGAAAGAATCCATAGCAAGAGTAAAGAAAAACCAAAAGCTTCCATCAACTGGTACAAAAAGGCTTTTGACAAGATTCAATTTTCATTCAAATTGGAAAAGGACAGTTACAAAATACTTAATGGAGGAAGCTGAACACTTCCATCCTAAAATCAGAAGCCAGGCATGAAGTACACTTTCATCACTCCTGATTCACTGTGTGACTGGAGGAGTCCTAGCAAGGACAAAAAATACAAGACAGATAGATTAAAAAGGAAGGTGCCTACAAGGGCTGAGGTGACCTGTCGATGCTGAGAGGCCAGAGCTCAGTTTCCAGTCCCACCAAGCCTGATACCATGGGGAGCACACAGTGGAGCTGGCCAGGACACAGGAACGCAAGTTTGGGACTTAAATAGAACTCAGCTTTCTCTATCCAATGCACTGATCCTGCCAAGGTAAAAAAGTAGAAATGAGAGAACCATTTACCACAGAATGAGTGCAGCCAGGGAAAAGCCAATTACCACACACTTTACCACCATTCATCTAACTCCTACCTTGTCCTTTTCCAAATGCCATCGCACTTTCTTAAGAGTGCTGGGCTAAGATGATGTTTTTAATAATAAAAACGAAGTCTGTCAGTGGGGATGAGCTAGGTTATGCTTTGATAACACAAGTCCGCAAATCCTAGTGGGGGGGCATCACACAGCTTTGCTTCTCACTGGTGACAGAGCCGTGGCACAGAGCCAGGACAACTGTGCTCGCAGTTCTCACTGATGATGCCAACTCCATTTCAGCATCTTCTTCCCAGTTACCTCAGCAGGAGAAAGGAATGTGGCAAATTGCACACTGGCTCAAGTTTCCACACCTACCTTTAATGGGGAAAATGAGATCCTACTATGTGTTTGGAAGATGGGAAGCCAGTTAAATTTGGCAAACAGGACTAAAGACTACCATATAATATCCTACAGAGCAGAAAACAAGCAAAATCCACATCACATCACAAAAATGGCATGATTTTTAAGCAGCAATTAAGCAAATGCTTGATTTTTCTACTACTGTGAAAAGCAGAAAAAGTGTTGCTGCATCATTAGAATAGCAACAGGAATGAGTGTTTAGTAGCCTTGTCCCCCACGCAATGAAAAGTTTATAATACCTGACACTGGAATCCTCGGTGCTCAAGTCCTGATCTTTTCTAGTGAAAGCATCCTTCCAAAATGAATGCTGCAGTAGGCCCGTCCAAGTTAGTCTTCATAAAACAAAAACATTCAAATTCATTTTAACATGACTACCATGGGAAATTCCCAGGACATGTATTACATGTATCACATTTTACATCAAAAAATAGCTTCATAAAAATGTACCTCTGAAATTGTCTCACATGCTAATCTTTCACTTTAGTTTGCAGTGAACCTCTCAGACAACAGCATCGAAGGAATGACTCAGAAGCCTAATGGCACACAATGGAAGAGTCTGACAACTGAGTATCACAGGTCTCAGGTGCTACGCACCATGGAGCCTGATGAAAACATTTCAAACAGCTTATCAAGTCTACAAATGACATAAAACTTTCAGGAAGCCTATCAGATACTATCAGTCCATCATTCTATGTCGTGTGTCTAGGTCCCAAGAGGGTGTAGATAGTTCCATGTGCCCTAATCTGTTCCGCACATTTCACTTTTGAAGCGTCACTGTTAGAATGCACTGAGATATAAACAAGAACATCAACTTCATGCTTTATATACAGTCACCCTCTCTTTAGGAATCAAAATGTTATCTAGCTAACATTAAAATGATGTTAGGCTGTATCAAAAATCCAGCTTCACTTTCAATACATTTTATTACTAAGAGAATATACTAATGCTATAGTCTCCTCAGTTTTTGTAAGTTAAGACTGACTGAAATTTAAAAACAAAAAGGGAAATAATTCATATGATTATTCTATACTTTTTTATTAAAATGAGAATTACTTCAATCAAAATTAAAACACAAATGATAAAGGAAAGCACAGAGATATTTTAACAGAGAGATATATAAAAAAGGTATTTAATGCCAAGGTCTCTTAACAGTCACTAACAGAAAAATAAAAATTGCCAATAAAGTGACATGCCTTTTTCATCCATCAGATTGACAAAAAGTTACAAAACCAACAAAACTGCTCTTGGGAGAGAAGGAGTTTTCTAAAGCTGCTACAAGCAAAACCAGCCCATGCTATTAAGAAAGCAGCTAATACTCAAACTTTGTGGTCTTAGTCTTTGACCAGCAGTATCGCACTTTGAGAAATTTATCCCAAGGAGGTAACTCCCCTACTCAACAACAACAAAAGTGCAGTACAGCTTATTTGCTGTAGCAGTATTTAGAATGTTCCAAATCATGATGCACTCTGAACAGTTGTCACTATTGCAGGTTATCTTTTGTACACTGTGCAGTCATTACAATGATTAAGCAGCTATGGTGACCACACCTGAGGGGAGGATCCTCGCTTGTCAAAATATTGCCAAGAATGTAAAACAATGGTACTTCATCATTACAAACAAAAATACAGAGAGAGAGAAAAGCAGATCTTGGAGAGGTACAGTTTATATAAATATGCTCATATACAGGGATATAAATACATGGAAATACTTAACATTTCTTTTCAAAAGAGGCATGGAAGACTAGCCACCAAAAGAACAGGAACCCTAAAAGCATTCCATTGTAAGCACAGGAAAACTTTGTTCCATAATTTACACGACAATCAGCATTTCCTAGTAGAGTTTTTCTCTTATATTTAATAAAGACTAACTAATTCCTACTCTTCATTTCACACCCTGAAGCAGAGACCCAAATCTGTGCCTAAACAGCAAGTCCAGAACTGGAAAGCAGCTATCCTTACCTCCCAGGGCAGGGGGATTCCTCTTTCCACAAACATGCTACCTCATCCTCCTCTACCCCATCACACAGTCTCTGGCATTCACCCTGTGACTCTTATTCTCTTATGATGACAGATTATCATAAAAACACATTAAAATAACAGTTAATAGGGCCCTCCCTGGTGGCGCAGAGGGTTAGAGCACAGCACTGAGAATCTAGGGCCACTTCCGCATGGGTTCGATCCCCGCCTGCCCC
>NW_004567105.1:65689295-65691536 GCF_000260355.1 Condylura cristata | reverse complement strand
TATAAAATCCTATTTTCATTTTTGTCTTTAGATCACTTTTTGTAGCCCACAACAAAATGGTTTATTATGCTTGTGCCTTCTTTTGCTTTTCTTCTCTTCCCTTAAAACTGTCAAGAGTAAAAATGTAAAAAGGAAAAAAAAAACTGTCAAGAGTAGTTATATTACTCACAATTAGTGCAATTAAGCTTCCAGTACTGTAAAATACCATAACTAGTATTTTATAGCTAGTTCCTTAAACTTTAAAACTTATCAGGCTAACACTCTCATTCATCAAGACTAGGACTGAGCAATGCCTGATTTTTTCCTATTCAAATACTAAATAGAAATCCTTACATGGGACATGAGTACAAATTAAATGGAACACCATACCAAAGAAATAAACATTGAATTTCTTCAATCTTTAAAACAGAACTTTTGCTAGAGAAAAACAAGATACTTTCTGAATGAGGTCAACTACTAGTAGGGACTACTTTCTATTTCAGAATCTAAAAAAAATGGCAAAGGAGATACCAATACTTCTAAAAATGTTGGTTAGAGACTACTGATAAAATATAAATTTGAGGGTCTATGAATCAATACAAAATAGACTTTGGATTAAAAATGCACATTTAGTGTAAAAGCTGAATCAATTGCATGTATAATGATAAATCCTACCTTTGGGAATAGGTGGTAAAGGATCTTCATAAAAAATCTTTTCAATTAATTCTGAAAAACTTTCTGAGAAAAAAGGAGGTTTTCCTGAAATCACATAAAAAACATACAATTCACAACAGTTTGCTATCACCAGTAATTCCAAACAACTCTTAACCATAATAGCTTGAGATTATATAATTTATTAAAAAAAAACACATATAAATATAGCAATTACTACTGGTTTTCTGATACACTCCAGGCACACTTTAAATTTTTTTATTTAGACCACCTATTTGATTTCTTTACATACCAAAAATGAGTGAAATCAGAGTGTTTCCCTTTCTCTGACTTATTTCACTTAGCATAATGCCCTCTAGGTCCTTTCAGGTTGTTGTAAATGACAGTTTTTCATCTATTTTATATATATATGTGTGTGTGTGTATATATGTATATATATTTATATATTAAGTATATTTACATATAATGTACAAAAAGGATCACTTTTTAAAAGTATATAATGCGTGTATATATATATATATTTATATGTCTATTTTTGTATATAGACCACATCGCCTTTATCTGTTCATCAGTCAATGGGCACTTAGGTTGTTTCCACCACTTGGCTATTATAAGTAATGCCATAATAAACACGGGTATATATGCCTCTTCAAATTAGTAGTTTTGTATTTTGTGTAAATATCCAGAAGCAGACCAGCTGGATTGTATGGAGCTTCTATTATTTGGGAGCTACATTTGGTTCTCCATGTGTGGACATGTTCACTCACCTTCCACCAGACCACCTGTGCCAACACCCTGCCTGCCTCCCTCCCCTATTCATATATGATTATAGTTCTGGAATTCAAGATTTATCATCCTAACAAGTGGGGCTGCAGGGGCACTGGTCATAACTGAGTAATTCACAGTTGTGGGTACTTTTACAAGAATTTCTACTCGCAAACACAGTTGTTAATAGCGAGGGACATGTCAACATTCTGGATGAGTATCACGTCAAAAGGGCCCTAGGAGTCTGCCCAGCCATCCAACAGGTCAGTCAAAACTGGTACATATATAAAAATCAGAAAAAACAGCTTTTTTACTTCTTACAGGTAAAATAGTTATGAACTAAAGAGTTAACGCCCATGTGGCCTGTGTCTGTGTGTCTGATAGTGGTGCACACACACATGCAGCTCTTATTTTAAACCCAGTCCGAAAGCAATCACCTGAAAACATTTCATAGAGCAGACAACCCAAAGACCAGAGGTCACTGGTGACGGAGAAGTCAGTACCCTTCACAATTTCTGGCGCTGTATATGTAAGAGATCCTGAAAATAAAGAATAAAGAACAGCTTTGTTAGGCATTTACATTGTTCCTGGCCATAAATCCACCTGGGAGAGTCCCGGCAAGGGGGAAAAGACAAGTGGAAAACATGCATGTGAAAACAACTTGGGTTTAATCATATGTCAAAATATTTTCTAATTTTAAGCTTCCAGTTTGAAGAATGTACGAGAATATAAATATTTCAAAAATACACCTGAGTTAGAGGTACGGCATTGTTAGGTATATTCCTTTTTTCTTTTGTAAAGATTTATTTATTTATGCCTACAGAA
>NW_004567105.1:65682843-65689110 GCF_000260355.1 Condylura cristata | reverse complement strand
GCTAGATTCGCAGTGCTATGCTTTAACCCAATGCACCACCAGGGAGGGCCCTAGGTATATTCCTTAATAATGTAAACAGTCCAAAGAAAAAGAAAACTTTATCAAACTTTGACTAGGATAGGTTAAGTCATGCAACACTGAAAACCCAAAACTCCCACTAACTTCAAAATAGACTTATTTATAACTCCACCTGTTAAACATGCACCACAGGTCAGCCGAGGAGCTACAAGCCTCCCAAACACCCCAGGCTGAGGAGGCCCATCTCAGCACACACTTCTTCAGGCGCCAAGGTAGGGCAGAGAATGCTGCAGATTGCACACTGGCTCTTAAAGTCCCCACCTCAGGGTGACTCACATCCCCTCCGCTCTCGCTCCACTAGCTTTGGCCAGGTAGACCTTGCAACCCTACTGGGTATCCAGGATGAGAACAGGAAACATTTAGCAAAAGCATGAAGGAATAATGCACAATCTTTACATGACGTTTACTAGGGCAAACACACAACCACAGCCAGGAAACTTCTTTATTTGCTAAGAAGAGAAACTGAAGCTTGAAGGGAATACTAACATTTCTAAAAATAGCAGCTAAATTTTAGAATGTCCCCTAAGTCACACCTCTGGCAACTGTAAAACATGCTTCAAAACCCAGGGCTCTTCTCTCCCCAGGGTAAACTTTCTTTCCATTCCACCTAAAGAGCCTCAAATCTTCCAATGAGAATGTTCTTTCCATGAAGTGAGTAATCACCAATCTCTTGGAAAATAAAACTCCACTGAGGTAAAACTTCCAGCAAATTATATCTCCAGGGCCCTCTACAACCAGATCAGCAGCCTTGTGCATTTTTAAACTTCTCCTAGGAGACACTTTTGCAACACTATCACATTTCATACACTCATGTGCCCATTCAACACACACATTTACCCCCACTCTGCCAGATGCTAAGGAAATAGCAAAGACAAGAAGCCCAGGATGCCAGAACATATATTCAACATTTAAAAGATGCTATATTAATATTAGTTGAATATGACCATTTGTCTCTCTCCTCTACCAGAAATGCAAATTCAGAGAGGCCAGGAATTTTTGCAAATTTGTTCACAACCAGCCTTGAATAAGGCTAAATTTTGTTGAACAGATAAATGTTAATGACAAATGGATTAATGAATAAATGAACATAAAGTTATAAAGTCCCTCCAGAACCAAGTGGGGAAAGGCAAACCTGGGTACATAGTACATGGCACGTTAAATGATAGATGAATACATGAATAATATAAAAGCAATAGAAGAGGTAAACTACAGCCTCAGTATTCAGTCCAATCAATACCTGCCTAGTAGGGGGACAATGTTTTCCTTAAGACAAAAGCACAAGAGGGGCATTCCAAGAAAAGGCACAACACGAATATGGACGCTAGCAACAGTCTGACGTGCAAACCATGGCACACAAAGCAAAGTGGGAACTGGTGGGAGGTGAGAAGAGGGTTCATCCACATCCTCCAAAAAGTGGACTCCAAAACAGGTTGAACTACACCAAGACTTTCTCCCAGGAAAGACCTGTAAACCCAAGGGAGGTAAGAGCACAATGCACACTGGACATGTGGGGAAGGAAGGTGGAAAGGAAATATCCCAAACAGCACAGCAGAGTCAGAGGGCTTCCAGGAGCTCCCAAGCCAAAGTTATCTCCAGGAATGGGTCTGCTTAGTGATCCTACCACATACGCTTCTTAGCGGGGGCCACCCATGGAAAGGTGTCCTTGGGACAAAAGCCACCATGGAGTCTCCCCATGTAATTGGGAACCTGGGTCAGGTATTCTCCCTATACCTGAAGAACACTGAGGCCTGTTCTCATGGCCACCACAAAAACAAAAAGGCCACCATGGCCCACCTGGAAAGCTGAACTCGAACCTGCACAAAAGGGAATCTAAACTTGAAACTCATGTCATGAATCATCCCAGATTTCCAGCTTCTCTCAATTAACAATGCTGAGGCAAAGCTAAGTTTGGCTGGGCCAAACTGGTTTGATAGAACCCTCCTTACTCCCTCAGATTAAATTCAAAGTTAACACTAGAACACGGATCTCTTTCTTTACAACATGGCTCTTGTTCCCTTATTAATGAGGGACATTTCAGTGATGACTCCTGAAATATTCCACCTTCCTTGTTTTCTATAATAAATCATAAATAATTCAGAGCTTAATATTCTAACAGAGTCTACGACAGTCATCTCCTAGAATGCCAGACACCCTATGGAATGATATTTGGGTATCTTGAAAGCATTCGTCTTTGGCGTGAAATTTTCCCAAAGACAAGACTGGCCCTTAAAGTTAAGCTTCCTTTATAAGGCCCTTCTCTTTATGAGTTACTATGGCTTTAGTGGTTCAGTGTCTCAGGGAATCTGAGGAGAAAGTATCTTCACCACTTTCCTCAAAAGTCCTGGTATAAGCAGGACTTCCTCCAAGTCCTCCAAGTACAGGAATCTAGCACCTCAGTCTCCACTGCATTCAAAATAACCTCCAAAGAGGGAGCCCCTAAAGATCTCCCTTAATTGCACACTAGCTATTCAGCAACATCAAACAAATTTCTATTGAACCACAGTGACCCTGACACTATTCGGAGGATTCAACATAAAGTGAGACAAAACTCTCTCCTTTCTTTCTAATGAGGGGTCAGGAGACGCTCCCATGCCTTACACAGTATTAGATCCACGGAAAACTTTAGGCCATGATCAAAACCATCCCTATACCAGATGATAATTATTATCTTTAATACATTACTTGAGTGTCAAAGTAAAAGGTCAGCATCAGCTCCTCAACACAAAACTTAGGCAGCCCCTGAGCAGTTTTGATGCAGAAGCTCTCCACATACCTCTGACTCGACTTTTTGTATTTTTTTTCAGCACATTTTCCCCACTGTCACCTGCTCCTTCTTCTGCTGCCACCAAAGCAAAGAACTCTTCCAAATTTTCACCTTCCACTTTTGCCAAGCAAAAATTACTGAACTTCAGTGTGCCAGGGCCCTCCAAGAGGATCTATAAAGATTAAAACATGTGCTCAGAAACAAATTCACTCTGTGCTTCCATCAGTACCTCTTACACTCACACTAAAGAATTTTGCATATTTGCTTTCCTGCTTAAGCACATCTGAGAAAATTAAATGCTTATAACTTTTTAAAAAGCTAAAGTAATATAACTAACATTTTTATAATAGAATCAAATATTAAATTGTCCATTCTTAAATGTATGAACACATCACATAACCACAAAGAAACACAGGTTTTAGGAAAAAATAAAAAATCGTGTATATGGAACAATTTGTACTCTCTAGTCCTCAGTGAGATTCCAAAGATTTGAAAACTCACCTGTCTGAGGTATTCATAAAGTAAAATGTAGGGTTAAAACCAAGGGTTTGGAAGTTAGAGATCTGAATTTAAGACTGGGTCCACCACTCACTAGCAGGCTGAACCAGAGAAGTTACTTAACCTTCCCAACTATGAGGGGGAAAAAATTTGATTGTCAGTCAGACGAAACATAGTTCTTCAGATTTAAAGATTATAAATATTAAGTAAGGTTATACATGAAGGCTTTTAATAGTGACTCGCAAGCTAAGAGCTCCAGTTGGCTAGTGTAACTTGTGATTAGCAGGTATCTGTTGAAACCATGCCAGGAACTAGTGTTCTATCCTTTTACCTATTTCCAATTAGTGATACAGAGTCATTAAAAATATTTCTGAAAAATATTCTGGGCTGTTGCCATAAATCAAGTGGCTTTTAAATGGTTTTCTAAGCAAATTAAAGCTTATCCTTAACTTCTTGTCACAAATCTAAAGATGTTGGTTAGTCTAGCAGTGATGTTTAAGCTTTCCTTAGCACCAGAGACCCCTGGAAGACTTGATTAAAAAATATTGTTAAAATAAACTGTATTATTAAAATAATTATTATTATTAATTAATTTAATTTAATATCACTAGTGCCTACTCCGAGAGTTAGATTCAAAAGGTCTGGGGTGGGCCTGAGATCCTGTGTTCCCAGCAAGTCCCTGATGTTGCTGATCTGGCAGGGGTCAGTAATTTTTTTTAATTAATAAATATTTGAGACTTGGCAGACCATAAATTATGTATCCTGACTGTGTAACTCTGCAACCACTAATAATATATAAACAATAGGGTGTGGCTAGGTCCCAATAAAACTTTACAGAAATAGCAATTCTGCCCAACCTTCAGCAACCCAGTTCTAGAGTAAAGGTTATTCTAAATCACTCTGAATACCAGAGATTATGAATAGCTGAGTCTAGAGCTCATTAAGCAATACCCACACAGGAGAGGCATGCTCTGGCTTCTGGTCCAAATCCTACTCATTTCCTCTAGGTACAAGCTAAACATGTTTTTTTATATTCCGATGGAGGAGAAATCAAAATAAGATTATTTCTCGATATGTGCAAATCATATGAAATTCAAATTTCAGGGTCCATAATGAAGCTGTAATGAAACAAAGCTTCTTACAGGGATCTCTAACCCACAGTGAAGTGGGTATAGACTTGAGGCAAGTACACGAATATGTCAAACAAAAATTTCTCTTCATTATGCAGTTTCTATGGTTTTTTTTTTTAAAGATTTTTTTATTTTTATTCATACATAACTGGGGTACAGGCCAGAGATGGGGAGGGTGAGGATTTACTAGAGACAGAGTAGGGAGCAGAACAGGCAGATCAACGAAGTACACTGCTGAGGGGAGCAGCAGGCGGGTCAGGAGAGGTCTGCCACGCCATGTGGATCTCCTCAGGGGCAAGCGGGGATCCAACTCATGCGGAAGTGGCTTAAGCAGCTTAGTGCAGCGCTTTAACCCGCTGCGCCACCACGGAGGGTCCTCTATGGACTTTTTTTTAAGTTTGATTATATTTTCATGCAAATGGCCCACATTAATGTCTGACAAGGAAATTTGACCTTTCAGCTAGTATGTGTGAATTAGAAGAAAAAGCAGCAGTCAGACCAGTAGTACATATAATTCCTAAGTGTATGTAGACATAGAGATAATAATAGATGCCATGACTGGGACACACTGCCATGGAGGATCCTAGAAGCTTAACCCAAATATAGTGTAATCCTCACAGTTCCCAATGTCTATATGCCATGTCTGTATGACAGAGAAGAAAACTAACACACACAGAGGAAGGAAAGGAATAGATAGGTCCAAGGTCACATAGTGTCTAAATATCAGCACTGACTATTGGCTAAGAAATTTAGCTGACTTCATGATCCTACTACACTGAACCACATTTATAGTTTTATCCAAAAAATCTGATCCATAGTATCAGGAATGATATCTGAAGAGCAAAAAATGCCATTATCGAACTAAAATAATGAGTCTAAATTGTATACTATCATTTAAGAGCTAAAGGTCTTACTCTATAGATCTCTTGAATTTACCATTCACAATAAACGTAAGCTGCAATCATTACTCAAACAAGTCTGAAAGAAGGGGAGACTTCATATTCTAAAAGCTACTTCAATAGGTAGCTAAGAAGGTAATTTAAATGGAGTACTGTTTTCTTTCATTTTAAAAAAAAGTTAATTTAAACTTTCAAGATATCCCACATCATATTTTTATCTAAAAATAAAACAATTTGAGAGAGCATTATAATTTAAGATACAGTCAGTTAGGGAATCAAAACTTCTGTGAATTACCTTCCCAGGAGAAATGTCACAAAAAAGAATACCAAGTTGATGAAGATGATGTAAGCCAGTAATCAGGTCAATCCCAAATTCTCTCACAACATCTTCTGGAAGGTTTTCATCTTGGGCAATAACTGTTTTTAAGGAGCCACCTGCAAGTTGATTAAAATCACCCATTTTAATTCAGCAACCTTGCACGGTGCATCTGGAAGATGCACCAAGAGATAATGAGCACTAAAAACTGAACAAATCAATCAGTACAGCCAGACAGCCTCCTAGAGAAAATGTGTCTGGATGGACATCATGGTCCAAAAACCCTAAGAGAAATCCATGCTGAGCTCCAGAGCCAGCTCCCAGAGAATGAACTGTAAATAAACAAGCAAGTAGGGTGAAAGGGAGCCTCACTCTGGTGCTAAGAATGCTCACTTCAGATTCCCTCAGGAAATGAGTAAATGCAAAAGTCAGTGGTAAATACGAATCTAAACTGTGCATTTAAACTGCATAACGACAAGTACAGTCACATGCATGCCTATGCAAAACCAGGTCATATCTGCAAAGCACTGCCTGGCAGTGTTGTTAGCTATCCTGAACAGGATAGCTAACCCCTTGATGTAC
>NW_004567105.1:65660923-65678938 GCF_000260355.1 Condylura cristata | reverse complement strand
ACTAAGTTGCTTCAAAGATTTTACTTTCTCCCTTTGAGACCCCATTAAATGCAGAGAATAAAACCACAGAAATGCAATTAGCAAGCCATCAAGAACCAGAATTGCTGCCAAATACCAAAGTGCTTTGGGTTCCATTTCCTGGTTTTCTTTCTAAAAGATCACAAATTCTGCTATCACTCAGCACAGGGTTATGGGCCTATAATACAATGTGGGAATTCTCCTAAAACAGTTCCCTATTTTGGGAAATAAGGCGTATGACAAAGTAGTTGTGCTCACACTGTAACACAAAGGAAAATGATTGCAAATGAGACACAGGTGAGGAGCAAGTGAAAACTCAGAATGACCAAGAAAATTTGAGGAGCACCTTGTGATAAATTCCGGAGAAGGCCACAAGGGTACCCTTACTGAGAATGTTTCAACTGATAATGAGATTCAGGCGCAGTAGGGAGGAAGGTCTCGGTCAAACAATGTGGGAGGCCTGGCAACTCCAACAGAATTCTGGACACCTTGTGAATACACCCCACACCCCACCCTCAATATATGCCAAGTACTGACTCTTCCAGAAGCTGGGCCCTCAATTCCCTCAATTCCCATTCCTCCACCCCCACTGTGACCACCCTCTAGGACCGGCACTGAAGGAACGCTGCTTTCTAACATCACAGGTTTTAGATGTGCATCTTCATAAACCACCCATCTGCACCTACTACATTATTATATTCACCAGTACAGGTCTAACGTCATCCTTCACTGTCCAATTTACCCCTCTTGCCCTCCCTCCTTCCCCCACCTTCCTGTCCAGTAACTACTGATTTGGTCATATGTTCTTATATTGACTGAATGTTGAAAATGATAATCCATTGTACATTCTCAATTAAAGAATATCAATAAACTTAATTTTGCCTACTTGTTTTCCTTCTTTCACTGTGTGACTACTATGAACTTTGATATCCATTTGTAGCCACCATTAGGAAGGAGTCTAGATTTTTAGTAATAACCATATTATCCTCAAAATCTCTTTCACGCAATCTATTCTCTCACCGCTTATTTTCCAGCTCATTCACTGCAGAACATTCCACATACCCCCAGCAGCTGAAGCAGACACAAACCATACTTACTGACCCACCTTCATTCATACTCCTCTATCTGGAATGACCCCAACCAGTAACAATTCACATCTCTTTCCATGAACACCATCTTCCACTTCCCCAACTCCTAAATCATGACTTGCTCCAAATCTCAAAACTAAAACCCACTCTGAAGAAATACTCTGTATGTTCCCAGTGCTGAACTGACCAGTCAGTCAGTTCATTTTGTCCTACATACCTGATTTTCTCAACAGTGCACACTCCTTTTAAAAGCCAACACCTCCTCACACCCACTAGGATGACAATTTAAAACACAAAACCAGATAATAACAAGTAAATCAATCTACTGTATGACTCTGATAGTCTGAAAATGCAAAACTATGGGCAACAGTTAAACTGATCAGTGGTTGCCAGGGGTTGGAGAGAAAGAGAGAGGCAAAGCCATGGAACAAGCATGAGCAAGAGTGAACCCTAATGAAACTAAGGACTCCGGGAGGTCCTGACATGTCCATGTAGGTTCATACATCATGACATGTACGCTAGTGATGGGTAGACTATGGAAGTGAGAGGGAGGGGCTACATATGGAAAAATCTAAGGTCTTCCCTTTTTGCTGCAATATAAAAACTGCTGTAAAAAAGATAAAACTATCTAAAGTAAGGATTCTGGTGGTGGCTGCACAGCAATGAGTATATCAGACCACATATGTAAAAATTGTTAAGGTGGCAAATTTTATGCTGTGCAAACTTTAGCACAATTTTCAAAAGTTAAAAAGCAAAAATTAGGCTCAGTCCAAGAAGCCTGGCCTGTCAGATTGCACACTATTTTAAAACCAAGTCACTGTCACTCAATGCCCTTCCTTTGGAAAGCTTCATAATACTATACTAAACAAAGTAAATTGTCTATTTTTCCTGATTCCCCCCCACATTCTCCCGCCCCCACACACACACTCCCCCCGCCCCCCCCACCACCACACACACACACACACACAAAGACATAGATGCTAGTTACTTGGGTGACTATTTATCAGTCCTCATTCAAGATTGGTGGCATGAAACAGGTCATTCATTCCAGATTGAAAATGTGGCATTTTTTGTAGTGAATTCGAAGACTCATTTTAATATGCTACTTATTCTACATGACCATAGCTGTCATTTGCCAGAGGCAGGGAAACACCCTGACTTACCCAATTGGTTATTTCAGGCCTTTTGCACTTATCAGTACAAAGAATAGCTACAAAATTGATTGTTCCTTTCCGACGCCCTTTATAGACAACAGTCTTGCTGCCTCTGCCAATCTCTTCGTATAGAATGAAGTTTTCCATCTCTGGGTAGATTTTTCACTCTCGATGAAATTACAGCCTAATAGCATCTCTAGCTCCTAAAAAAGAAAAAAAAATGCCATTTCCAAATGTAAATTAGTTGCTTGATTAGTTAACCAAGGTGATTTAATAAAGTCTAAATTCTATGAATTCAGAAGATTCATCTACAAGTATTAAACACTAGTGCCTTTGTGAGGTGAACAAAGCTAAAGGAAAAAACTTAAGAACAATTCATGAGCCAACACTCATTTTCTTGAATTCAATCCACAAGCTTTTAAGAAAATAATGAAAATGACAACTGTTTCCAAAGCACTTAAAATCAAGGAATGAATGAGATTTGAGCCAATGTATCTTAATACATTTTTGGCTTCTCCATTACAATAGCAAACACAGGGAGTCAACATCTGGACACCTGGGCAATTATCTGTCCCACCTAAAATTCAAATTATGAGGGAAAGTGAAAGAGTGTATGTGAAAATGGGGGAACTCTTTTTACAGTAATTAATTTGAATTATACACTCCTGTATCTAGATCAAATGAGGAGAAACCAGTGAAATTTTTTAACTCCAAGTAGAAAAGATGAATTTTTTTATTTTTAATAATATTAGTTTATTTTTACATCATTTTGTGCCTTTTTCCATCTCAGTTGTAATCCCCATGGGTTTCCCATCACCAAATCACCCATGTGCCATCACTATAGTCCAGTGCATTTCCCTCCCCTCACCATTTTTTATCCCATTCCCCATCCCACACCCATAAGATGTTTCTGGTATATAGTTGTTCATCATTATTATTATTTTCTCGCCTGGTCCTTTAAACTCCTGCTATGAGTGAAACCATCCAGTATTTTTCATTTTCTTTCAGGCAAATCTTTTCCAGCTCCATCCATGTTGCTGCAAAAGGCAGGTATTTTTTTGTTTTTTGTTTGTTTGTTTTTGGCTGCTGAGTAATATTCCACTGTGTATATGTATCACATGAAAAGATAAGATAAATTTTTAATGTAAGTCAATGAAAACCAAAAGAGGTACATATTAGCATCTATTATTTCTTTTAATGAGCAGTCTTACTAAATTTCCTTTCCTCCCTAAAACCTACCTATTATAATCCATCAATTCTGATTTCAAACCCACTATAGTGCCAGCAAGCCCATGGCAGATTCTCCATAGATTCAGACAGATGGATACAGGAGAGTTGTGGAACGCTCCGTGGATTTTTCAGGGCTCTAATGCTCTTTCTGTTGTAGGCAAGCCCGCAGGCTGGCAAGACAAGGAGGCTGGGGTCCCGGGGGCTGGTAGTCTCTAGTGGTCTCTTCCTCTCGTAGCCACCGGGCCACAGCTGTTCCTAAGTGACTCGGCTCAGGTGCGCCCTGCACGCCTGCTCCATCAGTACTCCAGGTGTCCACCATCAGGCACGCGAGCTCCACGCCCAAGCGCCCACGGCCTCCTGCATTCAAGGCCGCAGGTAGTAGCCACAGAGGCTGGCAGCTAACAGCCTGGCCGTCTTCATGCACCCAACATTCGCCAAATTGAAGCCTGTAGTCATTATATAGCAAGAAGCCAACCAAGTAAGATTAAGTTGACAAAAATATTAGAACAGAAAAGCCACAAAGAAAAAAATAACGTGATGGTAAATGTTCACAAATTGACTACCTTTAAATATATCAGGGTAGATGTTGAATAGCAAGTTTTTATGTAAGATTAGAATAGTTCTTGAAAACAAGTTTTTAGGCCACAAGGAAAAAGTCTCAAAATTGTGAATTTGAGTCAAGCCAAAGTTGTTTCCTCAATCTTTACTAAGCAGCATCTTAGCAGAGCAACCGAGGTTAATGCACTCACCAGGACAGTGCCTTCCGCATTTCCCTTCTCCCAGCTTTTTGTTCAGAGTAAAACAAGAATTGGGCCAGAAGTTCTTCTAACCTATCTTTCAAATTTGAAATTCCATGATTTTTTTTTTTTTACACACTCCAAGGGCATTTCTCACCTTAGATTTCCTAATGTTCATTTTTTTATCACATAATTTTCAGGCTATGTAATAAAACACAGAAAACCCCACAAATGTGTAGTTTATTGGTGATTATAAAACAGACACCATCCCCCCCCCACCCTCCAGTTCTGGAATAGTGAACCCAGCAACCCCCAAGTCTGGTTTGCCAGTGAACCCAGCAACCCTTCTCCACTCTACGGCAACCACAACTCCTCCTTCACCCCAAAAGTAATCACTGACTTTCATTTGCCTTATAGTTTTCTCAACCAAGATTCCCAGACATCCCAGTTTAGTCTTCTACTTTTCCCAAAAACACGGTTGCAGGGTAAACGGATTGATCACGTTATTGGCCTTTGTTGCTATCACCTGCGACCTTGATGGAGTTGATGGGGGGGGGGTTTGGGCGGGGGAGCAAGAGCACGTGCCTGACTGTGGACCCCTGGAGGATGCTGACAGGCTTAAGTGGGCACACCTAAGCCTACCATCGCGGCTATAAGGGCGGCGTCACTCAGAGACCGCTAAAAAGAGGCGTATGGGCGGACTAGTGACTACCGAAGGGGCCAGACCACGAGAAAACACCAGAGCTTGTACAGAGAAAAGTGGGCGCTAAGATGCACAGGGGACTGGGGAGGCGCTGGGTTGCCTCCCCAACCCCGGCATGCCGGCCCTACCCCAGGTTGCCCCACAACAATGGTGGGTCCTTTAAATCTCTTTAACCACGTGTTCACCTAGGCATTATCTGAGAATCCAGAAGTCAGCAAGCAGAAGATAAAGAAGAACCTGCAGGCGTTTAAGAAACAATGCGCGGGGCGGACTTTCAAGAACTCTGAAACCAACTACGTACAAGCAGCACGCAGGCAGCCTAGTGAAGCCCAGAACTTTCTTCTCAAACACACTTTACTCCGCACGGGCAACATTAGCAACACCTGAGACTCTGACAGAAATGCAATATCTTGGCGTCCTGCGGAGACCCACAGACCCAAGCTTGAGGCAGAGTTGGACAACTGCTTTTTCACACCCACTGGGCCACAGCTCCAAAGTTTCTGGGGGTCATGAAAGGCAGGAGGCGCAAAACTGAGCCGTCAACAAAGTGCTTCCCCTCGCAGAAATTCACATACCAAGCTGACAGCAGGCTCTGAGCCTGCTCTGTCCCACCCTGTAAGCTCCGGCCCCCCTTTACCCTACCCCCCCAAAAAAATCAACATTGAGGCACCCCCAACCAGCCTGTGACCAGCGGACTGGTGGGTTTCGGTGCCTCCCTGCATCTTCTGGCCTCAGTGGTGAGACCGGCTCAGAATCCTGGCAGCGCCACGCAGAACTCCAAACTTGGGGGCATCCATGAAATGCACCTTCGGAGCCTTCAAACCCAAAACCGCCCGAACTCCCCCTGCACCCAGGCTCTGGAAGAGGTGTCGGAATACACTCAACCAAGGCCACTAGAAAGCTGTGGAGGTCTCATCGCCAACACAAAGCAGAGCCCGAAGAGAAACGAGCGCCGGGAACAACGCAGGGTCCGCGAAGCAGAGGGCTGGGTGAGGGCTATCCCGCCAGGTCTGCGCGCTCTCCAGCATCCACCGAGAGCATCCTAAACCCAGATACTTGGTCCCTGACACCGCCACTGCCACCTACCTGGTCCCTGCGGGAAGACGCCGCGGATCCTCTGGACCCGCTACAGGCAGAGAGCGCGTCTGGTCCCCACTCTGGACGAGTCCATTTGCCCGAGACCAGGGGTGGCACAATGGAGAAAGACGGGTCGGGCAGAAGCAGCACGAGGCTGTGCAGGTTCAGCACCCCTAGACATTTGGGTCTGCCCAGCCCGTCTCCAGGGCAGCACGCAGAACGCCGGAAGGAGCGCAGGGCACGGACTGGCTGAGCAGCCTCCGCCTATTGGCTGCCGCCTGCCGCTAGCGCGCGGCCCCACACGTGAACTGCCCGGAGCCCAGCGGCTGGCCAAGTACTCCGACGCTGGGGCTGGGCCGGAAGTGCTGGAGAAAGGCGGGCCTTCTGGCGTCAGCGTCCGGTCAGGCGAAATGCACACCCCTCCACTTTGGACTCGCCCATCCTATCTCCAGGGCGACCCGCCTGACGCCGTAGGAGCGCTGGGCGGTAGCTGAAGCTGGTTTGGTCCCTGTTGGCTGAGACCCGCAAGTGGGTTACTGATGAGGCATTTGTCCACTCTGACCTGGTGCGGGAGCTGTGTTTGGGGAGTTGGCAGTGACCTGTCTGGGCAGTAACTGTATATTGGGGGCTGTGGAGCTGTGGACTCTCGTTCTTTCCCCGCCCAAACTGTGTTCCTTTTCCTTTTTATTCCTGCAGCCCACCTAAGCTCAGCTGGTCTTGGCTACAAGCCGACTCCTTAAGTTCCTCACCCTTTAAAAAAGAGAAGGAAGTGTGGATTATTTTCCTTTTTGTATTTGAGAAAGCAAAGCAGACCCTCTGATATCGAAGTGACTGATTGTGTGCCTTTCAAAGCTCCAAGCCCTTAAATTCCGCTAGTACTAACTCCCCTCTTCATTAGACTTACGCAGCGGTTGTCCGACTCCAGCATCTGAATCGCCAAGAGCGCTTGCTCAAACTTATTTCTGAGCCACACCCACAAAATTTGTGATTCTGTAAATCTTTATGGGTCCGAATTTTTGCATTTCTATCATTTTGCCAGGTGATGCAGATGTTGTTGATCAGGGTCCACCCTTTGTAAGCCTGAATGTAGAGAAATTGTGCCCCTCAAGTGAATCGCATGTCTTTGACGTCTGAATCTTCTTGCCTTCTCAGGAATCTTAGATTATCCATTGTTGTCACTTTTATGTGATTACAACTTTTATATGGAAAGAAGTTTCCTCATAGATCACTCCCTTATTATTGAAAACTAAAATATCAGTTCAAAATTTGATAAATAACCTAAGCATTAATGTAAAAAAAAATAGCAAATCCTAGTTTCTTGGGCTATGTTCTTTGGATACCTCCAGGAAGTAAACGAACTGGTTAAGACAGTTAAAATGTGTGCCCACACGTTTTTGTGGCTACAATCTGAAAAGTACCAATGACCCCAGAAGGGTTAGGAACTCTTGCTGTAGACAATTCTAAGACAGCATAGCAAAAGACAAGGGAGAGAGTACATGGAACTAGCTCAATGTCCATCACTTTGTCAACATGTTATACATTAGTTTGATTTCAGAAACTAATTAAAAATGCTACTTGTTGAGCAGGATGTAGAGCTAAAACACGATGTCTTTATTTCCTTCAGCTCCTGAGCATTTTCAAGGAGACCTATGCTTCGCCTCAATTTTAGATTTTCATTCTCATTACAGTTGATAAGAATGAATCTGACATGAATCTGGCATCAAGAACACACACAAAAAAAGCTGACTTAGGCAAGCAACTTCTTCTCAGAAATACCTATGCCTCAGCTTCCTCACTTTCAATTATTATTTCTTCATTCAGTTACATAGACAGTTCCTTCTTTGGGTGGAGTATTATGTTAGAAGTCATGGAGGAGAAAGAAATAATTTATTATCTTCATCCAAAGAAGCATACAAGATAACATGTATAAACTTAGCCAGAAAAAAAATTAGGCAAGGGGAAAACAAATTTAAAAAATTCACTCAAATTCTGGAGAGAAATTAGAAAAACAACCACCACCAAAAAAAAAAAAATGTATATATGTGTATATGTGTGTACACACACACACACACACACACACACGCACACACTCATATATATAAAAAGTTCTAAAGGACTATAAGTGCTCAGGGTAGGCTGTAAAGTGGGTTTTATGAGGTCTAGCTACTGTTAGATAACATTCACCAACTCTAAAGTTCAAGCTAACCAGTTAGTCAGGAAAAGGCTATTCACGAAAGAACTGCATTTCCTGGATCTTCAAGTTGTTCTATGTAGAGCTGGACTGTAAACATAATGTGAGTTCTTTCCCTGGGCTGCATCTTTTCTGGAGGAGCAGTCAGTCCAGGTGGTCTGTGTAGCCTGGGGCTACTTGTGAAGTGGAGGAATGACAGAGATGCATCCATGGACACTGTGACATTTTGGTCATAGCTTTTTTGGAGTAGAAGAGTTATAAATCCAATTCTGTCCACCCATGCTAATACTTGAGTAAGTTTATAATCTATAAGGACAATTAATGGGCAGGCCCTTGCTGAAGAAGTTTCCCCACTCTTGTGACAACTGGGGAATTAAAGAAGGATGCTCACTACCAAATTAGAAATAAGCCGAAGTAGACACTTGGGAAAGGCTATAATTGTCCTCATAAAATAACTTGGACTTCTTTCAGATGAGTAACTGACATGTCAATTTACCACGTTGACCCTGAAATATCTGAAATGATGTTAATACCATAATAGAACTTAAGAACAAGTAAGGGAAACATTCTTGAGGAATTTGGGGAATACAGAAAACACCTGGCTTCAAATGAGCAGAATATCCATTAAGGAAATTCAGATGAGTGCTGGGCCATGTAATCCTCATCTTGGTAATATTTGATAAAAGGAGTTCCACTTTACTACTAACTTACCTCACTGCCCTGGACAGTGTTTTCCTGCAGTAGCTTCTGCTTTCAAGAAAAGGCTTGGAACTACTCTCTAAACATGTACAACAGGTCTAGAATGGAGAATTCCAGCTGAGCCATGAGGTTTTTCCTGCAAAGAATGACAGCAGCAGCCAGCCCTCTAAGCATCAGTTAAAAGATTAGAAGTTTCCTTGTTCAGAAAGGAGATCTGTTCAGGAGAAAATACTGACATCTATCAGAGGGGAAAGTCTCAAATTTAAAAAAAAAAAAAAACTATCTCAGTACTTATCACCTTAAAATGGAACTCACTAATCAATAAGTCCCAAAATGTGCATTAAACACTGAATGAGCTTTTAGAGTCTTACTTTTATACTTGAATATGCAGCCAGAAATATTAAGGTAAATAAGGAGACTCTAACCAGAAAGCAATTAAAATAAGCCAACCATTAAAAGTAACTCAGAGGATGGCCCTCCCTGGTGGCGCAGTGGGTTAAAGCACTGCACTAAGAAGCTAAAGCCACCTCCGAATGAGTTCAATTCCCACCTCCCCCGGAGGTGACCACATGGCATGGCAGACCTCTCCTGACCCGCCCACTGCTCCCCTCAGCAGTGTACTTTGTCAATCGGCCTGTTCTGCTCCCCACTCTGTCTCTGGTGAAGCCTCTCACGGCCCCTGAGCCTCTGGCCTGTACCCCAGTTCTGTATGCACAAATAAATAAATCTTTTTAAAAAAAAAAAAAAGTAACTCAGAGGAAACAAAAACAATGCAAAAAGCAAGCTAAAAACTTTACAATTATAATTCCTATCCTGAGAGATGTGAAAAGCTATAGCATTCGGCTAGCATTTTATTTTTCAATAGACATTTAAGAGTTGGTGTTGCTTGTTTTTAATTAAATTTTGTATTTATTGTTGGCCTATAATTGGGTTTTTGGAAAGCATTGAAATTTTCTTTGTGGCCTAATGCTTAATTAGTATTTTTAAATGTTTCACAGCAATTTAGAAAGAATATGTATTCTTTATTTATTGGGTTCAAATTTTCATGTGCTTATTTTTAAGCTTATTAAATGAAATGTTCAGAGCTTCTAAATCCTCTTTTTATGTTGCTCTGTCCTGCTTGCTCTGACAGTTCCTGAGAAAAGTATCTTTTAATTATGCATTATGGTTGTAGATTTGCCAGTTATTTGTTGGTGGGTTGGACTCAAGGACAGGGAACTTAGAAAAATAACAACAAAATGATCCCAGTAGCAGTAGGTGGAAAACTTTACTGAGATAAAGATAGAAAGGTAGAAAATCTACAAGCCAGTGATATAAAGGCAGGGCACAGGAAATAGTTTTCACAGTGCTATTCTACTTGTAAGTTCCCTAGAGCACTAGACACAGAGTTGGTCATGGTATCATGGGGTCTTCTTTTCTCTCTGTATCCCTAAGACACATTATGTTCAGGATACCAGCTCAGAATGGATTCTCCTGAAAACAAGATGTTTGTATCTGGAAACCTCAAGATCAATGCTTCCCATCACACTGGATTGCGTGGAAGGGAGCATAATTATTCTGCCGGCTCTACTTAGCCAGTGCAAATGCACTAGAAGAGCCAGACACCTCTGCCCTCTTGGAAGGTTTCCAACTTTACAATACTAAGCCAAGTGCCCTTAAAAATTCTTATATCTTTGGGTCCTCCCTGGTGGCGCAGCGGGTTAAAGCACAGCACTAAGAAGCTAAAGCCACTTCAGCATGAGTTTGATCCCCACTCCAGAAGTGATCCACATGGAGCAGCAGACCTCTTCTGACTAGCCTGCTGCTCCCCTCAGCATAGTGCTTTGTCAGTTGACCTGTTCTGCTCCCCACTCTGTCTCTGGTGAATCCTCTCACTGCCCCTGCATCTCTGGCCGGTTCTGTATGCATAAATAAATAAATCTTTTTAAAATTCTGACAACATCTAGGATGTTTTTCCTTTAATAACAAAATTAACCACTACACATACTGGCACAGACAGTGGGTGGCACTGATTTCCAGGGAAAGCATATCTTCTTGTCACTTTTTGTTTTCTCTTGTAATTTTAATCAAAGCATTACTATTCACCTTGTAAACTTTTCTTGTAAGCACCAAATTTTATAAATTAATCTGAGGGGAAGAAACACCATCAAGAACATCCCTTGAATAAAATGACATTCATTCCTCTCAACAACCAAATTGAAAGTCTACCAAAACACAAAAAAGGCCCACACAGAAAAAAAGTAACAAAAAGTCACACTCCAAAGATTCAGTAAGTTAGCAACTTTCACCGTGCTATCTAATCATTCTTCAGCTGACTCAAAAAATAACACCCTCACTGATTAAAAAAAATGTTTTCTATTTGCTTTTTAAAAGAAAAGCTATAATAACGCATTTTTAAAACTTGAAGGCATTCACAATTGATTGCATCATTTGGATGTAATGAACAGCATGTAAAGATCAGGGAGACTATTGGCAGCGCACATGATTACAGGATATTGATCTTCAAGGGTCAGCTCCTTCCAAATGGTGTAAAATACACACAAGTCCAAGAATGAGGGAACACAGACAATTTCCTTTGAGAATGCTGCAGGACAACACAGGTGCCCTACTTGTTCTTCGGAGACAGGCAAGGCTCAGTCAAATTGACACAGCCCCCCTGTGTGAAATAGTTTCCCTTCTGTTTCAATACTTTGATCAAGAAAGAGGTCAAGAATCAGTCTGAGAAATTCTCATGTGGAATCTTATGGCGATGTGATCAGAAATGCTATTCATTTATCAATCACATGACCAACTGTTACAGGGCACCCCAATGTGAATTGGGTTGCCTGTCTGTGGGTTATCTGTTACAGGGCAGGGAGAGAGGGACACCCCTGAAGCCCCAAACCTGCCTGCTCTAAGTGGGTTCTGCCATCCACCGCGTCAAGACAAAACATATAAAACTTTAATGAAAAGGGACTTTAATACAGTGAATATACAATACAGAACACAAAGAATATAACTTCTAAATCAAGCACCTGAAGTGACCCACCCCCTCGTGGGCAAAAGTCAACCCAAAAGGGATTGGCCCAAAGCAAGGCCTGAAAGCCCGCCACTAGACTAAAGCACCTTCTGGCCGGGACCCATGGAAAAGGGTCAGAAATGGCCAGACAAATCTGGGAGGTAAAGAGCAAAATCAAAATCAATATAAACACTGCCATGGTCACCTCCCTACAGGTATCTCACCCACATCTTTCTTAACTAGTCCAGGGTCAGGAAACAAGCACGGTTTCTTCATCACATGCCTGCTGCTCCATGTGGCTTCCTCAGGTCTCCCTGTTCTCCACCCAGCTTCCTTCTCTTCTTCTCTTCTTCTCTCCTTTTTCTCTGCTCAGCTCCACCCTCCTTCTGGATGGGGCAGGGAACCTGGAACTTTACCTTTTCCTAGGGACCACACTGTTACACAACCTCCCTCCCTGGCTGGCCAACCTCTTCAGTGCAAGAACACCGTTTTCTGTTAAACCTGCTAGCAGTCTCCCCTAAGGCGGTCTAAGACATCACCGCACTGTCTTCTGCTTGTGTTTCTAACATCCACCGATCACCATTTAGTCATTCTCTACCATGGTAACCATGGTTGGTTTCAGAATGACCATTTTGCACAATACGCCCCCATCTTCAGCTCCCAGAATCAGGGATCTTTGCCAGCATTCTTTGCCATGCTAGCCAGGGTATACGCCAGATTGTCCTCAGACAAATTGACATCTCCATTAAAGAGAACAATGTTTCCCATTTGCTCCAAGAGCAGAATTTTGATATTCTGATAAGGCAACGCTTCATCATATGCCACTCCAACTACGTCGCACTTCGCCAGGTGGCCATGGGGCCAGGCCATGGCCCCTCCTCGAACTGGGAGCCGTAACCGCTTTACCTGCAGTCACGCCCTGACAGGTTTTTCATTCTTTCTTCCACTCTGTTCGAAAGACTGCCTTGTGCATTCCCTTTGTAGCTCTGAAGATCCAGCAACACCAACCCCTGTCGGGAAATCCTCAAGCTGGCCACGCCACCATTTTGCATTTTGTCTGTATAATAGGTCGCTAAGTAGCCTTGATCCTGCTGGCAGTTCTGGTATTTTCTGGCCCCGTGGGGGGGGGGAGGGGAGGGGGGGATGCTCTGCAGGCCTTAGAATGGCTTTGCCTCCCGTGGGGGCTTGAAGTCCAGTGTAGTGCTGGGCTGCTGCATACCTCGCCCGGGAACGTGGTACGCTTAGCAGAGGTTGCTGGGGGTGGACAAGTGGATGCGGCGGGGAGCTTGCTGGGTGGAAGGCTGGGGCAGGACCACGTGCACAGCCACCCTGGGTGCAGAGCGGGACTGCCAGACTCCTCCAGGGCATTTTTCTTACTTCTTGCAACAATTCCTTGAAGCCTAGTCCCTTCTTAAGGTCTTATCTCCAGCACAAGCTGTTTACCCCTGACCTTGCTCCCCTTCCTTGTGTTTGACAGTGCTTTCTTCTTCATTCCGCCAAAAGCACAGGACTGTGTTAAGCAGATTTTGTGGGCGGGTGGCAATAGAGGAGGGAGGTTACAGTGCAGAGAGAAATACACTGAAAAGGAGTGCTTGACGGGGTGGAGGAAAGAGTGTTAGAAGGCAAGCACTTCCACATCCCCTAAAGAGAGCAAAGGGCAGGATCTCTCTAAATGACCAGTGCACATCCCCATCCACCCAGAGATTCTGCTTGCAGACTTCTAGCAATGTACCCTTACATGTGCAAAATGCACAAAATATTCATTGTTACCTTGTTTATAATTTTTGAGTTGATAACTCAAATGCCCATCAACAGGAAGCGGAGTAAATTAAAAATGAACTTGCCCTTTGCATATTGATCTAAAACTATCCCCTATTTACTAAAAGGGAAAGCAAAGTACATAACACTAAGTGTAGTCTATACACACCATTCATGGAAGAAAAGAGGGACAAGAACATATATTCGTTCATTGATCCAAAGAATAGTTCCAACATCTTCTGAAAGAAGCACAAGAAACCATTAAGTGCTGACTTTATGGAGGGAAGCAGGTGGGGCAGGGTTGAGTAGAAGAGTAGCAATTTGCATGGTTTGAACTTGCAGACACCACTATAGTTCTTGTTCCATCTGTACAGCATGTAGCTGAAATGTGCTTTTTAATTTTTAGATTTTTTTTGGTGTAGATTTCATATGTACACACACTTACACACATATAAATGGACAAAATGGAGTGTGGCACATCTGTTGTGCAAGCTGTCCCCCAAGTAACCAGCACCCTCCTCCCCTTCCCTGCAGGGACTCTGCCCACAGATCCTCCTACTTTTCCACCTCTTCCACCCAGTCCAGGATTTATCCCCCATCTCCCTTTCTTCCTGGTGTTCAGGGGGAAATCACAAGTCCCATCCTGTCAACCACCTGCCTCTAGAGGCAGCTGACCTAATCTAATCTCACATCTCCAAAAGGGTCATTAAGAGTTTTCCTGAACAAATGTCACCACTCCTGACTTTTACCTTTAGTAATGCAAAAAATCTGCGTAAAATTTAGAGTTTTCTCTGACAAATCTCAGACTCAATTATTAGATCAGTCTCCCTAACAGTCTCTGATGGGGGAAGGCAGAGCACATTCTCCTAGTCCAGAATAAAAGCCAGTTTCCCTTCTTTCCTGAAAGAAAGAAAGTACTGAAATGAACATATTTATACACCCATCTTGCAAGCATTCCTGACTCTTTGCATGAGGAGAAATTCACATGTGATAGAGTGGTGTCCAAGATTTAGCATTAAAATTTTACTTTTAAGCTTAGAAAGACTTTTCCCTTTGGTGATCAGATAGTCAACCATTTTTCTATTTTTACATTGGATTATTTATTCCTTCTAAATTTATAATAATGCAAATTGGAAAATTAGATTGTAAATTTATTACTGCTCAGGGTAATTAACCAATTAGCTCAGCACTAAAATTCTCCCTGTCCTCAGGAATTCGTGATGGATAATGGAGCCGACATAATGGATCACTTTTTAATATATATTTTAAGGTCTCCTTCTAGCTTATTAATTTTGCTCTGTTGAGCTGTCTGTTTTTGAGCTAGTTTGAGATGGTTCTTAATCATTTTGGTTTAAATTTTTATAATACAGAAGAAAGAAAAATGAGAATGAAAGGGCAGGGATAATGATAAAAGCATAAAGAGGTAGATGTGGAGAAGGCGAGGCAGTCTGATGGGGTCACTTAGAGTCAAAGTCCTGAGCTGCACTAATAGCCTGCTATGGTTAGAAGACATCAGATTGTGATGACAGAAGGGTCTAGCCTTGGGTATCTTTGCTCTCCAGTGTTCTAGGAGCAGGATCAGATGATGGACATAGAGCCTACGGACAGCAGAGAGAGCAATTTGGCCCTGGCATTTGCTATGTTCTCAGTGGGGTCACGCATCCTATTACCTGCTATGAAGACAAGCATAGTGGCTGACTGTCAGTTTGGGGCAGCTCAATACATGGGCTTCTTATATGTGGGTTATTGCTTGCTGTCTTAGTTGTTGGGAGGTAGAACCTGAGAAAGGAATTCTTGTGAATGTGATTAATGGAGAATGTGTTCATATGGGGAAAAGAGGGAGGAAATTGGACCAGGTTGGGGAAGAGCAAACAAGGATGTGGTCTAGTTGGAGACAAGATTTGACCTGAAACACTGGGAGTGTTGAATCATAAATTGCAGCCCTGAGTTGGTCCACATTAATACTTGTGAATGCCTGGTGCCGTCAAACTGAGAATAGGCAGTTTAATTTCCAAGGCTGAAGTGGTTATTGTTCAGCTAAGAGTAGCTCTCAGAAGAAGGAATTAAGTGGAAGATGAGGGCACTAGTTGGATGAAGGGAAGGGTAAGAAATCAAGTCCATATACTACATTCACTGTAGGAACTCTACACTAGCCTAGACCCTAACCTTAATTATGTAATCCCAGCTTTAGCCCTACCCTCTTGCCTAAAGTTAACAAAGCATAAGCATATTCCAAGCCATCAACATAAATCTTACTGCTTCAATTCTAAAATCAACCTTAGCCCTAACTATAATCCTATTCCCTATGGTAACCTGACGTTAGCCAAACCCTAAGAATAACTGATGTGAACCTTAACCAAAGCCCAGCTAAATCTTAATTCTACCATGTTCCTAATTTAGCCCCAGTCTTACTCCTAACCCTAGAAATAATCCTACCTCTGTGGTTCTCTTTATTTTTTTCTATTTTTTAAGCCCAATTCTCCATTGTTCCATTACATCTCTGGGCAGCCGAGTATCTTTGCACTACCTTCTAGTTTCATTTAAATTAATGAAAGTCTATTTCCACTGCTGCCAATTAAGAGCCCTGACTAATGTGGAAATTGGTACCCAGAGCCGACGCAAGCTAAAGAAAGACCCTGACAATTTGGAAGAAACTTGCCTGGAGACAAAGGCAGTAAAATCTGACTCATTTGAAGGGGTGGGTATTTGGCAGACTGTAGATAATTTCAAAATGCTTGAAATTATCTGTGGTCACTGGTGTGAATACACATTAGAAAACAATACTTTAATAAGTGATCACTGCAGGACACACATGTATACACACACTCACTCACTCTTAAATTTTCCCTCAAGGTGATGCCCCCTGTCTGAATCTGTGTCAGTTTATTTGTGAATAAATATTGTGAAAACGTCCATCTCATCACCATAAAGGCTGTCACACAGGTAGGCTCTTGGCCATCAGGCTTATGGAATTGGGATAGTTGGAAGTAGCAGAGTCTCTGGATGCCTTGGTAATGAACATACTTACCTTCTGAGGGTAGGACAGGATCCTCAAGAAAATTCAGAGGCCTTTCCCTTTCATCCAATTGAATGTTCTGACAACCCAGTGATCCATAAGGATAATCATATGGATAATTCACATACATAGGGATAATCACTTCAAAGCAAAGGAGACATTGCCACCTCTCATATTCTTCCCACTAAGAAAGCTCCCTATGTTTGCTGAACTCTTTGGGTTTTGAAGCAAAATAATCATATTCAGATTGCTAAGTGAGTTACCAAGTCATAAGAAAAGTATGACCAAAGTGAGTAGGCCCTGACCGAGAGGGGCCAGGCTAATGAGAAAGCTGCTCTGTAGTTTGGTCCCCAAATACCAATGGATGATGATACCCCAGTGTTCACATCAGATCTATGTAGGTCCTGTCATCACCCCTGACAGTACTAACACGGTTGTCCCCATGGTTTTGAACCAAACCCTTTTTCTTCATCAAGTAGCTCCCTTTAAGAAATAGGTGTGGCCTTGTTAGAGGACCCCCCATGGATACCACTGGCCATCATGTGCCCTTGGGATATGAACTGCTTATCATGAACTGAGTAATATGACCCGCCACGCCATAAAGATGGGTGTGCCCAGGGTTGCTACACCATTAATTGCAGGTCCTGAAGGTGTTAGTAAGTTGCCTGATCAGGTTGGCTACACTCCCAGCATGCCCACTGCTGATGAATGGCCACCCCTTCCTAGCCTGTAGCTTTTCCCTCATGGGGAATTCCCTCTGACCAGTTGCTGAGGAAGACTCAAGTCTGGCTTACTATTTGCAAGGTTTCTTGGAACCAGCCAGAAGAGGACTGCCTTGGCAATGTAGACATGAAAGACAGAGATGGTGATTGAACACTAAAAAGAAAGAAAATCCACCCAGTGAGAAACTTTGAGTAGCAGATCCAACGTTTCTAGATGGAAAAAAGGGCTTGAAGTGAAGAACAGCAAGACAGTGACTTGGGCAAAGACTAGTTATCACAGGCCATGAAGGAAGGCCTCCTAGGTCACCACCCCTCATCTGAGTGCCTAAATCCAGCAGTCTACTCAACAATCTCATGTATATCCTGCCTCTGTGTCCCCAGCCTGCCGCATCCTCTGGCCTTACAGCCAAATCCCACAGTTCTTCCCTGCTGACTTGCTTCTCCCACACCCCCCTAAAGACAGCACTATTTTTTTATGTATGTATTTATGCATGCATGCATACAGAGCTGGGACACAAGCTAGAGGTGGGGGTAGGTGGGGGGAAGTGGGTCTAGGGTTTCTCACCTCTGTGATGACAACTTTGCTAGAGCATTTACATTAATAGCCGTTCCTGTCTTCATTGT